>NW_006777506.1:152265-153636 GCF_000442215.2 Lipotes vexillifer
TGTTTATTAAATGAGTCGGTATTTGTGGGGCATAACTTAAGCCAGTTGCTTCACTCTCGAGAGTCATATGGGAAGAAATGGAGAGATTGCTACTTTAATACTCCCAAAGTTTTTTTTCTTGAAATTCAAAGTCCTTTATCAATGCAGCCTGATGTGCACTTTCTTGTTTTAAAGGGTGAGAACCAGAGGCCTGGTTACAATGTGTTTCTGATATTCCATTTTAAAAAGACCTGATCACGATTTCCTTTCAAGGCTTCCTTTAGGAAACAAAAACTAGTCCAGGGCAGAATATTTTTCCATTTTATGTGAAATATACTGGAGCCACAGAGATTTAGGCAAGAGAGAAAGAGAGACCGGTTTAATTCAGGCCATGAGAATGGCCACTGTTAGGCTCAGCTCAGCTCCAGACAAACAGAATGTATCCGGGCACAGGAGTTGGGTGTTGGCAGCTTTAAGCTGTATAAAGCATTTCAATATATAGTCAACTCTAGATCTGTTGAGCTAATAAAGGAATAAGAGATCTGGATAATAGGAAACAGAAAACACTCTGAAGTTAATTTATATCTGGCTTTAGAAGGCATCACCTGAACAGATAAACAACAGATTCAGACACACACTCCTTTGCTCTAGTTATGCCTCCTCCAACCTCCTCTCAGGAGGACCTGTTAGAAGAGCCTGGAGCGAGCTGGGCTGCAGCATGAACAGGGCCTGAAGTGCAGAGGATAATCCACCAAGCAGAAAATCCCATTAGGTTCTAAGTCTCCTGAGCACAGGAAGTGGGTCTTCCCTGTTCACTGCTAAAGCTCCATCGCCTTGCTCAGAAAGCACGTAGTGACTATTTTTTGAATGAATGAGTGAGTGAATAATTTGAAAACTGACTATATAAGAAGATTGCTGATAAACAATCGCAGATGAGCCGGCATGCTTTCCCTCTGAAATGATGTTCAGTGTGGTGTGCTTTTTGGGATGTAGGAATGCAGAAGCATAGAATTTTATCCTGTAGGATTCCTCAGAGGTCATCTAAGTTCCCTTGTGTGGAAACATGCAAACTTCTTTCTTTCAAGGGCCAGGTACTGAACATTTTCAGCTTTGCCGTCCCTAAGGTCTCAGTTCCAACGACTCAACAGTGCCTTTGTAGCATGAAAGCAGCCTCAGCCAGTACATAAATGAGTGGGCACAGCTGTCTTCCAATAAAATGCTATTTATAAAAAATAGGTGGGCTTCCCTGGTGGCGCAGTGCTTGAGAGTCCGCCTGCCGATGCAGGAGACGCGGGGTCGTGCCCCGTTTCGGGAAGATTCCACATGCCGCGGAGCTGCTGGGCCCGTGAGCCATGGCCACTGAGCCTGCGCGTCCGGAGCCTGTGCTCCGCA
>NW_006777506.1:153788-233031 GCF_000442215.2 Lipotes vexillifer
AAAAAAAAAAAAAAAAAAAATAGGTGGCAGGCCAGCTTTGGCCCAAGGGCCACAGTTTGCTGACCCCAATCTCATGGGCCCTCCCATGTGATTTCAGAGGAGGATACTGAGGCACAAAGAAGTCGAGTGACCTCCCTGAGCACACATGACCAGCTAACATTAGAGCTGGGACTATAGACGGTTCCCTACTTAGGATGGTTTGACTTAACGATTTTTCAAGTTTACAGTGGTGTGAAAGCAATAGGCCTTCAGCAGAAACTGTACCTCAAATTTTGAATTTTGATCTTTTCTGCGGCTAGTGATAAGCAGTAAGATTCTCTCTCATGATGCTGGGCAGTGTCAGCAGCCGCAATTCCCCATCAGTCGAGGGTAAACAAACAACCGATACACTGACAACCATTCTGTACCCAGAAAACCTTCTGTTTTTCATCTTTGGTACAGTATTCAATAAATTAAATGAGATATTCAACACTTTATTATAAAAGAGACTTTGTGTTAGATGATTTTTCCCAACTGTAGGCTAATATAAGTGTTCTGAGCGTGTTTAAGGTAACTAGGCTAAGCTATGGTATTTGGTAGGTTAGATGTACTAAATGCATTTTCAACTTACGATGGGTTTATTGGCATGTAACCCCATCATAAGTGGAGGAAGATCTGTAGGACCCAGATTTATTGACTCTAAGCCAAAAGTGTTTTTCTTGTTAAAGGAAAATCCATTATTCACTGATTCAAATATTCACTGTGAGTCTGCATATACCAGGTATGGTAGTAGGTGCTGGGAATACCTGAGTGAACCACAGCAGCATGGCCCTGCTCTTCGAGAGCTTACAGCAGGGAGAGGGCAGGAGCAGAGCCATTACAATTTGGTATGAGAAGTGCTACAACGGGAGAGGTGCAGGATCAGGATACACAGGCACCACTACAAGGCAAGCAGCAACGTTTCCTCCACCCTGTGTCCTTGAAGCTTCCATGCGGAGGCCCTTCAGAGCACCACCAGCACGCTCCTATTTCAAGTGTTATCATCTCCTTCCAAGTCCCTCGTGTAATTCTCCTCTAAAACTAGGAATTCTCACTATGTGATGGAGCCTTAGATACACAGCTTATTTAGTTTGTAGGAGCATGGATTATCTCCACTGACCTTTGATCTTTCCAATTAAAAAGTTCTTTGAGTTCACTATCTGATCCATGTCTGAACGGATGGTGCCTTCCAGGCCTTTTGTCAGAGCCCTGCATTCCTCCTTCAGTGCACTTAATCCTTCTGAAACTTGATGCCGAACCAGGTTGTAGGCCTCTTCGAGGAGCTGCAACAGAGAACAACACATAAATTGGGGCTCTGTCATGCGTCAGCACCTGAGGGAGTCAAGCAGAGGCGGGTGGGTTAATCGCAGACAATCGCAACATAAATAAAATTGCACACACATTCTAATTTGTCTTTCAAAGTCTGAGTCTGTTTGGATTAGTCCTCATGTAAGTGAGACTGAGCAGACTGGGCAGTTCTCCACCCAGGGAAGGAATTACGTATTAAAAAAAAAAAAAAAAAAAAAAACCCTAAAAAGGCAGCGAAGCCATGTTCTGTCCCTCTATATCAGCATTCAGTGATGAAATGGGTTCAAAACCAGCAGTGTCCTGTCTTCTGTCTGTATGTTTGTTTAATGTGTAAGTAGCGTTTGTTTTAATTTTATTTATTAGGCATTTGAAAATCAAAAGCTGACAAAAGATAAATTTTATATAGATATATAAAATTTATATATACTATATAATATATATCATAATATGGTATATATATAAATTTTGTATATATAAAATTTATCTTTTGGTAGCCTTTGAATATATACATATATATTTTTACATATATGCCTTCGTGTTATATTTCTGTATTTTTATTTCTGTATTTTTTTTTGCGGTATGCGGGCCTCTCACTGTCGTGGCCTCTCCCGTTGCGGAGCACAGGCTCCGGACGCGCAGGCTCAGCGGCCATGGCTCACGGGCCCAGCCGCTCCGCGGCATGTGGGATCTTCCCGGACCGGGGCACGAACCCGCGTCCCCTGCATCTGCAGGCGGACTCTCAACCACTGCGCCACCAGGGAAGCCCGGCACGTTCATTTTGAGTAGCACAGCTGCAGAGCAAAATCATCGCTTACCCCGAACCAGGCCCTCTTTCTGTCGTTCTTCTTCCCCTTCATTTTAGGCAGGATGTCTGTCTGAAGGGTTGGCATGAGCTCCTCCATCACCAGGTTACTCAGGATCTGTCAAGAGGAAGAGAGCCTCAGAGCTGGTTTAGTTGGTGACGCCTAAATCTCAGCATCAGGCTAACGAAGGTGTCATGACTGGCCACCCCCGTCCTGGCTACATAAGTTTGTCCTGCGCTACATGAAATCTGTTAGGTTAATAGTTTAACTCTGGGTCTGAGGCCACAGAAATCTCTAGGAAGACAATCCTAGATGGTAAACGTTCTTAAATATCTGCAAGGAACAGTCACGCCTGTTGACATTTTCCCATTGGAAAGGACAAATCCCTCAATTCAAACTTCTACTAGTCAAACTAGAAGAATCTAGCCCATTTAGGATAAGAGGGGGAACTTCCATTATAGATAAGGGTATCCTTAGCAAAACTGTGAAGGGGGTCAGGCTTGGTTTTGGTAGCTTGAGTTCTTGTCTGTATCCCCTGAGACCGTCGTTTCCCCTGGAGCTTTCTTGGGATCTAAGTGTCTTCATGCTCTTTGTCTCTACTGCACCCTGAATCCCAGCTCCATCTTCTTTAAAGTTTAGAAAAAGAAGGGAATAACAAATACTTTGGAACAACTGGACATTGGTGGGATGAGTAGAATATGGGCGGGGGTTGTCTACAGTTTTCAGGGTGTTTTTTAAAAAATATTGGTCCCAAGTCTTTCCTAAAATGCTGAGGTGAAGCAGCATTTTTGAGGAGTTTAAGAGGAACTTGACATGTGCAAACTCCATAGAAATCAGCAAGTCCAAAAATCAGGTTCAAGTACATAATCAATAATTCATGAACCTCATCTTGCCCAGTGGAGTAAATTCTTGTTTGGAACACATTTGCCCAAGAGTGATGGAAGTGTTGGCATGGGGAGAGTGAGCTGAGAGAGTAAGGACACTGAAGCCAGAACTTCAAATCAATGGGAAATATTGTCTTAGTTTAAAAGTATTAAATCCAAGAATCATAATAATTGTCCAAATTCATCCTTTTGCAGAGATTGGCTTGAATCTGAGCATGAGTGTGAAAGGGATTTGAAAGATGAAAATGTTATACTGTCCAAAGAAAAAGAACATTCCATTTGGGTGGGCTTATAGTTTTCGTTTAGTCTTTCCCATACAATGCTCCAAGAAGTTTGTTTCTATTTTATAACTTAAGGGATTGGAAAGGAAATATGTCTGGAAAAAAAAGGAGGGGGATGGGAGTGGATTGAAAGGTGGCGGAGGGGGTTGGTGATGAGGGAATAGCTCTGGTGCAGGCAGAGGCCAACTCCGTCTCATCCCAACAGCTCTTCTTCCTGTAAACATCAGCCCCACCACATCCAGACCTTGTGAGGATCCTCACCTGCCCAGGATCTGCTCTGAGATTCCCTACCTTGGTCAGCCCTCCATGAGCAGGGTCCAAAGCCCTGGGGCTATCGGAAAGAAAGTAGCTAATCTCATAAAACCAATCATACTAATGAAGGAGTTTTCCCAACCTTCCCTCTTCAGAATAGAATCCACTGAGTTTTACCATAAGGAACCTAAAGATATCTCTCGTGCTTTAAAAAGGGGGGGGGGTGTAAATTTAATTGCTGGGATTTAACTGGGAGATTTTAAAATTCCACCACACATGTACGAAACCAAACCTGGCATTAGGTTGATCGAAACCAAGAAATGCAGGCCCGCTCCCTGAAGGCCACACCACCTGTTACCTTCCAGATGCTGCAGCTGTGAGGAAGGTGTGAGGCCCAGAGAGACTGCCCTCCTTCCTGAAGCTGGCCCCATGGTCTGATCAGGCTGTTGGCCTTGTGCCCTTTGTGTTACTCAGCAACCATGGGTGAAAGAATCCATTTAAACGGGTCACATTCAAGGTCATTAGACAAAAGACAACCTATGGACAAGGCCTAAAAAAATGTGGATAGTCTTCTGGTCTTGAAACCACCCTGATCTGTGGGAATTTTGAGCTGTTCTCTTGGCCCATCTGGTTAATTTAAAGGCAAAAAATAAGTATACCACATAGCTTGTACTTACATTTTACAAAATGCTTTCCCTCATGACTTCATTTGATACCTTTTTTATTAAGTAGAAAATATATTGATGCTTTTACTGGTGTACAAATATTTTCACCTTAATAGTCTGTCAGGCAAGTTATTCTAAGATATTTGCTTTGCCTAGACACTTGCCTAAAATAACCATCACCACGAGGGCATGCCATACTTGCTGTGTGAGTCATTACTATGAAGATAATAATGTAACAATGCTGAAAATCTTCTGAATACAGTCCCCTAGGATAGAAGGGGTTAGGACAATGTTATGATTAAGTTCTTAGCAGACATGAAAAAATGCAAATAAATTCAGTGCTTTAAACAAAAGATGTCATATTCTCAAACTCAGTTATGCTATGCCCTTTTCTTTAACTACTTGGTAGCTTCTTTGGGGCGCTGACCTCTTTTTCCTGTGGGTCGTAGGACAGACACTGCTTCAGCTCCGTGTGCAAGAGGTTACAGTGAAGCTTACCCTCACCAGGCCCCACACAGTAAAGTCTTGAAAGTTATTTCCTTTTACCAGCTTCTTAAAGGATCACCTGACATGGCTCAAAATGCATATCTGTCACAGACTGGCTTTGTGACTTGGGCCAACTTCTCTGAATGTTCTTTCTCTCGCCTGGAGGGTACTGGACAAATTATCCTGAAATGCCTTTCCAGTGCTCACATCTGATGAGTCTGATTTCACCAAAGAAACTTAGATTCCTGGGGGAGCAAAACTTCATATTGGGTCACTTGATAACTCCAGATTTTACTGATTTCTTCTCTGGTTTTTGTTTTGTTTTGTTTTCCCCTTTAAGGTATTTTTTTATACAGCAAAATTAGCACCTTCCTATGACTGCTTTGTGCTAATGCTTTATGATGTCCATATATGAACAGACCCACGTATGTACCCACACACACTGCTAAGGCTGCCTTGTTCTCTGGATGTTTCTAGGTATGTCTTGCCTCACCACGAAGGCAAGGGATGAGTCATTTCATTCTTTTACACTTTACAGCAATTCACACCTATCAGCCCAAAGTAAAGAGCAGAAAGTCAACAAAAGAAAACAAACTCAATACTTGACTCCCAGAAAGGACTTAGTACCTGCTTTCAATGCAATCGTGAAGGAATGTGAGCTGATGTGAGATTTCAAATGAAAGAAAAAATCAAGTACCCTGGCTGCACTCAAGGAGCTAAATAACTGTTTAACTTGGTATAGCCCCATGGTTGATGTTGATCTTTCACTGGACCAGAAGTCGGAAGCCATCATTTGCTTTGCCATTTATCCACTTAGCATGTGACCAAAACAATCAGCTCCACAAGGCAAGGACCATGCTGCCTTGTCCAATTCTGGTTCACTAACACCCAGCATAGTGCCTGGAATACAGCAGCTCAATAAATAATTGTTGAATGAATAAAACTGGGCAAGTCACTTAATCGCTCTATTCTTCCCTCAGTTTTCTCATTTACAAAATGGAAATAATAACTGCTCTACATATCTCATGAGACTGATAAAACGAACAGAGTTAGGATTTGAACATAAAAAGTACCATACAATGGCATTTTAATACTGGTATATCTATTAAATATGCATGTTTATGTAATAGGCCAATCAATGACAAGTGGTTCAGCCTCCCCTATGCTTTCATTTTTCTTTTTGGCATAAGTATGGCTAGTCCTTAATCCTCTCAGATGTATAAATGGATGTGCTTCCTCCAAATATCAGAAACCAAGAATTATTTAAAGTTCTTGAGTAAGTCTCAGGATGGGAAATAAATGAATTTAGAATCCACCAAAAAAAAAAAGAAAAGAAAAGAAAAAGAAAATAAACAAACGGGACCTAATGAAACTTAAAAGTTTTTGCACAGCAAAGGAAACCATAAACAAGACCAAAAGACAGCTCTCAGAACGGGAGAAAATATTTGCAAATGAAGCTACTGACAAAGGATTAATCTCCAAAATTTACAAGCAGCTCATGCAGCTCAGTATCAAAAAAACAAACAACCCAATCCAAAAATGGGCAGAAGACCTAAATAGACATTTCTCCAAAGAAGATATACAGATTGCCAACAAACACATGAAAGGATGCTCAACATCACTAATCATTAGTGAAATGCAAATCAAAACAATGAGGTATCATCTCACACCGATCAGAATGGCCATGATCAAAAAACCTACAAATAAATGCTGGAGAGTGTGTGGAGAAAAGGGAATCCTCTTGCACTGCTGGTGGGAAATGTAAATTGATACAGCCACTATGGAGAACAGTATGGAGGTTCCTTAAAAAGCTAAAAATAGAACTACCATACCACCCAGCAATCCCACTACTGGGCATATCCCCTGAGAAAACCATAATTCAAAAAGACACATGCACCCCAGTATTCACTGCAGCACTATTTACAATAGCCAGGACATGGAAGCAACCTAAGTGTCCATCGACAGATGAAGGGATAAAGAAGATGTGGCACATATATACAATGGAATATTACTCAGCCATAAAAAGAAACGGAATTGAGTTATTTTCAGTGAGGTGGATGGACCTAGAGTCTGTCATACAGAGTGAAGTAAGTCAGAAAGAGAAAAACAAATACTGTACGCTAACACATATGTATGGACTCTAAAAAAAAAAAAAAAAGGTTCTGAAGAACCTAGGGGCAGGATGGGAATAAAGACGCAGACCTACTAGAGAATGGACTTGAGGACACGGGGAGGGGGAAGGGTAAGCTGGGACGAAGTGAGAGAGTGGCGTGGACATATATACGCTAACAAACGTAAGGGAGATAGCTAGTGGGAAGCAGCCGCATAGCACAGGGAGATCAGCTCGGTGCTTTGTGACCGCCTGGAGGGGTGGGATAGGGTGGGAGGGAGGGAGGGAGACGCAAGAGGGAAGAGATATGGGAACGTATGTATATGTATAATTGGTTCACTTTGTTATACAGCAGAAACTAACACACCATTGTAGAGCAGTTATACTCCAATAAAGATGTTAAAAAAAAAAAGAAAAAGGAAGAAGAAAAAGAAGGGGGAGAAGCAGGAGGAGAAGATTCTGAGTCAAATGGTAAAACAGTACAGAACAGCCCACTACCATGAGAAGATGATTTTGGCTTTAGATGTTTAATGACCATACAAAGGCAAGACACCATCTGGCATCTTCCAAATATTGTTCCCTAATAACAAATTTCACACTTGCTATTCTGGGATATGAGGGGAAATTAAAGAATAGCATTCTTGGACCCTGTATGCCTTTAATTAAATAATGCCCATACCCAGCCTCCTCTTCCTGGCTGAATCAGTTGTGTGATTGGTGTCCTTATGGAGGATGAGGTCACATCATGAAATACAGTCTCCTTGGAGATTGTAACAAAGTGCCTGGTACCAAACCAACCAAGACACTTAGCCTATGACTGACATTTAATCAGGGTCTTGGGAAATTATACTGGACCACAGGGAATAGAGTACCAGAAAAGGTAAATGAAACATACAGAAAACTATCTAATGCTTTCAAAATTTGTTTCCTTTAATTACTTCATTTATAAATCGTTCCATAGGTAAAGACAGCTATTTGCCAAATACTTTTCCAACAACATCTCATTTAATTCTCACAACCCTGCAACACAAACATTGTCATTCCAATTTTTTTCAGAGGAGTAACCTGAGACTAAAAGAGGTTAAATAAGGTTGGCAGGCTTTAACCCAAGTCTTCTGACCTAAAGCCCCACCACACACCTTGCACTAGGCCACACTGCTCACATTTGCTTCTAGTCTGGAAGCATGAGGTCATTTGAGAGAATATGCATTTTCCAGAAAGAAACTGGAAGTAGCTCTTCCATTGCAGTTGCAGTATTTTGGGCTGTGCCCTATTTAGTGCCTGGTCTGGAGGTCTTTAGAGAAGGTGTCCAATAGTTTGCTGACTAAACGCTTCTAGACAATGAGAGAAATGCCCTTTGGAACCACAGCCTCCATGCTTGCAACTTTTAAAATTTGCTTGTTTATTATGACCCTGACCTCCTACCACTCAGATGGAGAATAGGATCCAAAAGTCTGAGCCCCACGTTACCTGGACTTCATCCCCAGTGATCATTTCCCACGAGCCATAGTGTCCCTTCTCCTGTCGGAAGAATTGCACAGCTTCTAAAAAGGCTTGGACTTCAAATGTCGTCTGCTTCATGTAATCTACAAGAAAGAGGCAAGGGCATTTAGCAAACAAAACCACTTTATTTTATATTTTTCCATGGTTCAGAGACCTAAATTACAAGGGATAGAATATTACAAGGGATAGAATTATGAGACACAAAATAGTTAAGCAAGTACTGAATTCCAAATTCATTTGCAGGTGTATATCACATGATTTGCTCACTATACCAGCTGATTAATTCTATCAGTTACTAGACATGCTGGTTATGACCAGAGCAAATCTATCCCCCTTGATCTCTCTTGTATTTGCCTCAGACACCCAGGCAATTAGTGGCTTTATGCCACCAACTATAACACCTCAGTAAGGCAGACTATTCCTCAAAGTGCCTCATGTACCCAAGGTATCCCCTCCCAGTTTCCCAAATAAAACTCCAATTTCTCTGTGACCTGATATCAACTTTCTGTCAAAAGGACATCAATATAATAGGCTGATTTATACAAATGAAGGATAATAATTGCTAACACATATAGCAAGATACTGTTCTTCTAACAATGTTACATATTTCATTGAAACCTCACAGAAACCTCTGAGGTGAGTATTATTATCATCTCCAGCTTGTAGATGAGGAGACTATAGCACAGAAAGCACAGAAAGGTGAATTAATTGCCAAAGGTCATATACCAATAAGGGTATGAACTCAGATAGTTTGACCCAAGAGCCTGCTTCTAAGCACTACACTATACTACCTCACATACTAGTTTTTTGATTTGCCTTTTTCCAAACATATTGGATTTTAAAAGGTGTTGTATCTGAGAGGTAATATCCTACCACAAAGGAATGGATACCTAATGGTCTAGGATTTTTTTTTTTTTTTTTGCGGTACGCGGGCCTCTCACTGTCGTGGCCCCTCCCGTTGCGGACCACAGGCTCCGGATGTGCAGGCTCTGCGGCCATGGCTCACGGGCCCAGCTGCTCCATGGCACGTGGGATCTTCCCGGACCGGGGCACGAACCCGCGTCCCCTGCATCGGCAGGCGGACTCTCAACCACTGTGCCACCAGGGAAGCCCGGTATAGGATTTTTAAGTGTGCTAAATGGCCTTCCTAGAATTCCACAAATCATACCGTGCATGCAAATATCTTCATTTCTGCAATGGA
Organism: Lipotes vexillifer; assembly: GCF_000442215.2. Classification (NCBI taxonomy): domain Eukaryota; kingdom Metazoa; phylum Chordata; class Mammalia; order Artiodactyla; family Lipotidae; genus Lipotes; species Lipotes vexillifer. Next base: position 163,300 of record NW_006777506.1, read on the forward strand.
CTGGATGCTTGTGTCTCCTAAAATTCATATGTTGAAACCCTAATCCCCAATGTAATGATATTTGCAGATGGAGGCTTTGGGAGGTAATTAGGTCATGAAGGTAGAGCCCTCACGTTGGACTTAAGCCCTTATAAGAAAAGGCTCGCTCTCTTGCTCTCTCTCTCTCCTCTCTCTCTGTCTCTGTCCAGACACTGGATCTGCCACTGTCTTGATTTTGGACTTCCAAGACTATGGTATTTTTGTTAGAGCAGAGCCCAAACTGACCAAGAGAATTTTCATCACATAAAACTAGCTCATGGAGGATACAGTGATAACCGAATTATAGAAATATTAGCAGGAAAGTGAATTTTAGAAATAATCTAATCTAACAATAAAGAAATCAAATCTTAGAAAATGGAAATAAAGTAGGCAAAGTGAAGTGACTGAAAGGGTCAAGTCTCCTGCCTCCTGCTTCTCCCCTAGTAGGACACAAACTTCTCTTGCTAATAGCATATGATCTGTATTAATAGGGCAATATTACATAGGTCAGTTGAAGGCAGCTGATTCACTGGGGGGGGGGACCTTCAGAGCTTTAAGCCAGTGGGATTGCTCAGTCAAGGACTCAATGGTTGATTCGGGGACTGAGCAGAACTAAAAGAGGATCAATCTGCTCTAAAAGGGGACCATCAATTAATGGATTGTAGATGACTCTGTTGAGATTGGCTTACTAGGTCATAAACCTCAGGAACTTGGAAAAGAGAAAATACAACTCAAGGAATAGCCTCTATAAGAGTACAAGCAGGGCTTCCCTGGTGGCGCAGTGGTTGAGAGTCCGCCTGCCGATGCAGGGGACACGGGTTCGTGCCCCGGTCCGGGGAGATCCCATGTGCCACGGAGCGGCTGGGCCCACGAGCCGTGGCCGCTGGGCCTGCGCGTCCGGAGCCTGTGCTCCGCAATGGGAGAGGCCACAGCAGTGAGAGGCCCGCGTACCGCAAAAAAAAACAAAAAAAATCTAACTCAGAAAAAGGGCATGTCCCAAGAATCAGGTTTTCAAATTGAAGTGTTTTATTCCTTGTCATTTATTTATTTATTTATTTGGTTTGGCAATTGATTTAGTGTTTAATCTTAGAGGTTTGGAAAACACAAGTTAAGGTCTTGGTATAAAATTGACAACAAGGGGGCTGTGATATGGGGCTCAGTACACTGGGAGGAACTATACCAATTGAGATGGAAACTGTAATTACTACATTGAGATTCAAAACTGACTCATGTGCTCTTATTTTTAACAGCTGTTTTCATTTCCAGCCTAAGGAAACGAAGAGATGGAAGAAAATGTGGTACTTAGATGGAGTGAGTATTGCCAGACCCACGAGCCTGGGAATGAGGTTTAAGTTCTTCAAGTCCTTACAAGAAGCATCAATTTACTTCTTTCTCCCCTAGCTGACCTCAGTAACCGGAGGAGGTATCTGAAATCATGGCCATACCATCTATATCTATATACATATATATGTAAAGAAAACTATGACACTCCCCCTGATGGCTGCTTTTTCAAAGCCCTTTGGAGAAAATAACTGAAGAAATGAGATTTGGAGGCAATGATGTGGGAGCCAGAGAGAAGTCAAGGAAGGAGTGGAAGAGCTAGAATGCAGCAGTGGTGCAGGATGAGGCATCTTAACATAGGCGGAGAAGAAAAGTATTAGCAATCAAATGGACCATAAAGGAAATTATAGTCATTGAACAGCAGTAATGAAGTCTAAAAGAATGAGGGCATGAATCTCCATTCTGGACTCTACCATTGAGCCAGACTTACACTGGATTTTAACTACTCTTTTTCCTTATGGTAAAAAGGACCTAATCACTGATTTCATCATTAGATTTTTAGACTACAAACGGATTAAAGTAATTTATATAAAACTTTTAGAACACTATCTGTCCCATAATAAGTTGCTTTATGGATATTGGTTCTCATGATTATAAACAAAGTCCAACAGAAACTGCCAGATCATTAAGGAAAAAAAGACAAAGGTTTGCTTTGTAAAGGACAGAACTACATTGCAATGCTCATATGATCTTCACTTCTTCTAAGTTGTTTGCAAAGGCACTGCTGAACTCAGCCAGAATGTACAGGTGTTTGAAAGAAACCAGATTTTCAGTTATTTAATCTACTTCCTGCCACGGATCCCATGGGAACAAATTCTGGGATCATAATCACCCATGCTCCTGCCAACAAGAACTTGAGAGTTAGTTCCATGGCCCCCAGAATCAACAACGGTTTTTGGTCTTTCGGCCCTCTCCTGCAAGCTGACTTAGAAAAATGGCAGGCATCAGCTCAGACTCTACTTTTCCAACATGCTGTAGTCATGAGGATGCTCAAGGAGACAGACGTGCTGGGGAGAACTCAGGCATCATTAAATCCAGCTCCTTCAATTTACGGATGAGGAAGCTGGAAGAAGAAATGGTTAATTTCTTAGCTGAAGGTCACACAGCTGGTCAGAATCAGAGCCAAGAGTTGAAAAAGTGGCTCTGGCATGTCATAAGCAGCCTTGGCATTCATGCTTACTTAAATCATAGACTATGAGAGTTAGAACTGATCTCAAAGGTCACCCACCCCAAGCTCTTTTCAATGCTGGGAGACTTCAGAATCCCTGAGACACTCGTCCAGCCTTAGCTTGAATATTTCCAGTGACAGGAGGCTCACAATTTAATGAAATAGTCTTTTTTGTCACTGAACTGTTGTAATTATTTGAAAAATTTTCCTTCTCTTGGGCCAAAATCTGTTTCCATGAACTCTCATTAATCCTGCTTCTGCCTTTCAGAGCAAAATAGACAAGTTTACTCGTCTTCCATATGGTAACTAAGAGAGAGCTGAGTATCCTTATTTTCCTGCAATCACTCTTTAAACAATATAGTTTCTGGATTTTTAAAAACTTGGCCCTCCTTTTTCCTTCCTTCCCTTAGCAACCAATTTGAATCTGTCAATATCTTTCTTAAATTTGGACCTAGACTGAATACGACACAAAGAGTATTGTCTAACTAGTGCAAATAATGTAAAGTAGAAAGATTACTTTCCTTTTTCTGGTCCCTAACCTCTTTTTTCATCAACCATAGCATACTGTTGGCTCATACATTTCCTGTAGTCCAATAAAATCCCTACAACTTCTTCATAAAAAACCCTTGTCAATCCAAGCCTTTTCTAACCTATACTTCTGCTTTTGATTTTGAAGGGCAGGCTTTAGCATTACCCCTGTTAAATGACAACTTACCGTGATCAGTTCAGTGCCCTAGAGCCTGCCAAAATCATTAAAAAATTGTAATTCTGTCCCCAGACTCCCTTTTTTACCTTGGTATCATTCGAAAATTTGGTGGGCTTAACCTTCTGTGTTTCTATCCAACTCACTGACAAAAACCTTCATCAGATCAAAGGTGAGGACAGAGCCCTGGGAAACTCTAAACATTTTAGGAGACATGTGGGAGACACATCTTGGCCATTCACTCAACAATCACATCCTCGGGGCCGAGACATGTCTATTTTCCTTAGTTCCTCCCTAGTTCTCATCTGTGCAGCTGCATGGAAAACTCATATTTGGGAGACAAGATTAAGGACTTTTGCAAGGGAAAGAAAGCTTCTCTAGGCCCCTTGGGGACAATCATTCAGGGGGCCAGCCAGAGAGAAATCGTTTTTGTTTTTTTTCCACTTATACGGATTTACTGCATTGTCTGAGTCAACTGAAATGCCAAAGCTCCAAGGCCTATGTAGTCATTCTGGATTTTGACTCTGGCTGCTGTGTCGGGACTCCCTGACTCGGGCTGGGTTTGGAAGCTGCCTTGTTATTTTATTTTATTGGTAAACGGTGCCAAGCCATGTTAGCTGGTCTGCCTGGTGATTTGTGAAAGTTATGTAACAGCATTACTCACTACACTGCTATGGGGTTCATCTCACTAATGTATGCTTCCAAACTGTCTTCAGCTTCAGGTCACATGTCTTTTTTTTAGGAGACCTGCAGCAAGGCTGTTTGTCCTAGTTTCTCTTCCAGAGCACAGAAGCAGCACTGAGGAAAGTAACCAACATTTACTGAATACTATTATGGAGTATGAACCATAAGAGATGTTTACACACACTATCTCATATAATCCTTCCAATAATCCCATTAGGTAGGAATTCATATTCCAACTTTAAGGCTGACAAAGAAACTGAGTTTCAGAAAGGTTAACTAATCCATTTAAGCTAGTATATGGACAAGCAAGGCCTATTTGCTTCCAATGTCCTGTTATAACACTCTATGGTTTTATTTTTTTAACTTTTTATTTTGAGATAATCGTAGATTCACATTTTTATAAGAAATAATACAGAGATATCCAATATATCCTCACCCAGTTTTCCCTAATGGAAATATCTTGCAAAAGCTATAGTACAATATCACAAGCAGGAAATTGACACTGATTCAATCTAGCCACCTTATTCAGATTTCATCAGTTTTACATGCACAGGTGTGGCATGTGTGTGTGTGTGTGTGTGTGTGTGTGTGTGTGTGTGTTGTGGTTTAACTTTAAAATTATTTTATTTTATTTTTTTATCTCTTTATTGGAATATAACTGCTTTACAATGTGGTGTTAGTTTCTGCTGTACAACAAAGTGAATCAGCTATATGTATACATATATCCCCATATCTCCTCCCACTTGTGTCTCCCTCCCACCCTCCCTATCCCACCCCTCTAGGTCGTCACAAAGCACCGAGGCGATCTCCCTGTGCTATGCAGCAGCTTCCCACTAGCCATCCGTTTTATAGTTATTCTAAATTTTATTTCCTTCTCAAAGTTTAGAATCATATAATTCTGGAATTTGACTATATCACAGGGATCATTTAGTCCAAACCACTCATTTAATTAGTGAGCAGATTGAGGGCAAGATAGAATGTGATATGCATTATTAAAAACAAAACAAAAGAAAACCCTCTCATTGGAATTAAAAATGAATGATGTCTGTTCTAATGAAATGGTAATAAAAGTTTTTATTTTTATTAAAAAACTTATTTATTCATGACCAACTTAAGCAAATATTTATTACCAAATTGTAAATAATAACTCTTATGAGAACTAGCCCCAGGTTTACTTAGAAGTCCCTGAAGAGTATTCTGTAAACTGCCAGACGAAAATATTCATCTACTGGCCAAATCATGTCTGTGTTAGTGAGCACAGACCTACCAGGAAGAGAAGAGGAATAAGCCAAGAAAGAATGTACACCTCCTGAAGATCCAGGGACCCCAGAATGAATTGTAATGGTGTTACGCTAGTTGAAAATACAAAGATACAAGAACTCACTCTGAGGATATAAAAGACTTCTTAAATAAATGGAAAAAAATGTGTTTCTATTGTTTTGATAGAACGTTTTAACCACGCAGAAAAACTGTATGCCTCATATAGCTAAAAGTGGTACATTTCATGAATTTTTGACTTGTCAATAAATATTAAAAGGCTGTTTGTTAACACAGAAAATGAAGTGGGAATTACTAAAACAAGTGAAGACAAACTAACCTCATTTCCTTTAAATAAATTACATTGGTAGAATAGCTACCATTGACTTTGGAGACATCCTGTATCTAGATTTTAGCAACACAAATATTAGAGTTTTGCATAATTTTGACTGACACACTGAAGAAATTTAGATTAGTTGATGATGCAAACAAACATAATGAAGTAGGTAAACAGCCTAAATGATGGGTGCTGGTTAAAGGGCTGATGTTACTGACATCTTAGAGGAAAACATTTTCAATTACTTGGAAAAGGTAATATATAGACAGACAGACAGATAGAGATAGATAGGTAACCAGGGTTTCACTTAACTGTGAGCTCAGTACAAGTCAGTGGTGTGATACAGTTGTACATAAAGCAGGTGAGGTTGGACCACAGGAATGTGGAATATACCAAAGACAATGACGGTTATAGATAGATTCTGAGATACACCACTCTGAGCTTATCATTATATACTTCCAGCTCATGCTGAGCAACAGAATATTTTACAAAAAATTTAAAAATAAAGAAAAAAAGGTGGAGTATTCTGAAGAAGACCAAGTAAATGAGGAATCTCACAGCCTTGGAAAGAAAAAACCTAGAGGGAAGAATTGTTTATCTGTGTGAAGATCTGCAATGTAAAAGAGGACTGGATTTGTTCCTTGAAGATTCCAGATACTAGCATCAGGATAGCATGGTCCAAAGTAGAGTGTGGCAGATTTTGACTCAATATTTTGACTCAAAATTTCTAACATTTAGATTTATCTTAGAGTGAAATAGGCTCCAATAAATTGTCAAAAGTTCCCCTCCAAGAGGAAGTGCTCCATCAGGGCTGAGTTACCTTGTAGAAGGTGTACGGACTTGCTTAAATCTATTATACACTATCATGACATTGTGTACCTCCTCACCATAGTACTTAGAACAATTACAATTTCATAGTTGTTAGTATAATCATTTTAATATGCCTTTTCCCTAGACTCTAAGCTCTAGGAAGACAGGAGACTGCTGTTTGCATTCATCACTGCATCCTCAATCCCTGGTCTAGTGTCTGGCACATAAGATAGAAAGAGAAAGAGGGAAAAGAAATGAGGGAAGGAAGGAGGAAAGAAAGAGAGGAAGGGAGAAAGGGAGGAAGGGAAGGATTCAAACACTAGAGAGAGGGCTGGGTTAAATCTCCTTATAAATTTCCTTCTAAACTGAGATTTCTTGATTACAAACAAAACCCAAGCATTGCGAATGAATCACATTCTCTTCATGAGTCTTTTCCTTACCGTTGTAAAGAATTTCTGAAGGAAATGGATGTCCTCATCCCAATGCTTCTCAGACTTTGGCGAGCATCAGAATCCCCTGCAGGGCTTGCTGATGCAGACTGTTGGGCCCCACCCCAGAGTCTCTGATTCAGCAGGTCTGAACCAGGGCCCAAGAATGTGCATTTCTAACAAGCTCTCCAGGTGATCCTGCTGCAGGTGGTTTACAGACCAGATTTTGAGAAAACAAATTACAGAGAAGAAAGAGATACAGTAGAAGACCATGGCTCTTGAATGCTTAGGGTCTTAATGAGGGCTTTCCCTCATTACCAGGTTAAGAAATGTCCCCTCTGACAACTACTCACCTATTTAACACAAATGAACCCTTCTACTTACTCAAAGTGATGTATAAAGATAGTACTATGACGAAGATTTATCAGAGGTATGTGGATGAGGAGCCACTTTAGGCAGGTTCATAAGGACATCATCTCATGCAACTAGAACTCTACCTGTGGAAGGAAACTCCCACTCACTTCAGAGGCAATCATCATTGTCTGGACATAAATCCTCAGATGCAACCCTAGTTAAACCTCATTTTCCCTTTTTTGGTACTCAGTGGATATGTGGACTATATCTTCTGCGGCAGCCTTCTTTCTTCAGCATATATTATCTCACTTTCTTTATCTTAATTTTTTTCAAAGTCTCAAAGAGACAGAAATGACCTATGCTCTCATCTCTTCCAAAGGTAAGGACGGTGTAATCGAACTCCTGGTAAGGAAGGAGGAAATAGTTTATTCTTTCCAAATACCGTGAAGATACTCTGTGCCCTGAAGCTAGGTTCATTGAATATGTCTTCCGTGGCCCTGAAAGCGTTTGTCTATCACCCTATGTATCTATCTAAGATACCTGGGCAGAGTCAGGCCAAGAGAACAATGACACAATCAGTCATTTCCTATCTGCCCAGGACAAACACATATGGCTTTACATGGGTGAGATTTATATTCTAAGACAGTGAGTGCAGAACTGTTTCCCAATCCTCTAATAACTATTTGTGGAGATGATGCTGAATGCATCAGGAGGAAAAAGTAATTACACCCAAAAGCCTAAGCAAAACAAATGAAGACTATCTAATTTACTCTTTAAAATGTGAATTTTAAAAGAGTTCCCTATGTAATGTTTATAGGCCGTTGTGGCAGTGCACACACTCGGGTAATCTTTCAGCTCAGACCATGGAAACTGGGTCAGGTGCCTCCCACTGAAATTGTGGGGAGTTGTGTGGCTTACTCCCTGCAGGCAAAAACTTAACCACACAACCTGGACACAATTTAAAGCAAGCTTGAGTGTTCAAATGCATAGGGAAGATGCTCCTCTAGCCACAGACTTGTCTTCCATTTTTGATGACACTGTCTCTTATTCCTGGAAATAACTGTTTACACATGGGTCTTGGTATAATTTGTCACTGCAGAACACAAAAAAAATATTAGGGAAATTCTCCCTGGCTGATTCTCTGGATGACCTTAATATTGTGAGTTCAGAACACCTTGCTTAGTCTGTGGAAGCATGCTTCTACAAGAAAGGAAGAGGTTTACATTAGGGAACAAATCACTGGTGCTAACTGGCATCACTTCACCATATCCTAGCCTGACACACCCACAGAGTGTCCTGCTGTCTGATGATGTATCTGTGGATTTCTCACTCATCATCATCATTTATCATCACCAGTGATTAATAATAGCATCCACCTTGCACTTGTCAGAAGATTTTACAGTTTACATCTCATTTGATTCTCACAGCAATCTCATGATACAGGTAAGCCAGATGTAATCATTCCCGGGTAGAAAATGGAAAGAAGTGAAAATCAAAGAAGTTTAAGTCATTGCCCAAGGTCAGATGAATACATAACCCCTTTTATCAGGTCATCAAATGAAAGTTAATATAATCGGCAGAAAGAAAATTTCTACTCCCATACAGACTCAATATCAAAAAGGACTTAACCTTACTTAAAACTTCTAACTACAACAGAAGTTGTAACTACTTTTATCTAGGATAAAATATCTCAGTTTCCTATATTATTTATAACAGTTTCCCAAAGACCTAAAAAATTAAGCTGACCCATGCTCCATTCCCTTCCTAGGTAGGTATGGCAGCCACAGACTCCTGGAACCCATTATCCTGCCCTGATTAAGAAACTGAGCCTAGTTAATCCACGGTCTCCTCCTTAGGTTTGGGGGGTCACTATATAGTTTAGTCCTCAGATTCTTAGGGACCAGATCACTTTATAAAAACTAGGAACTTCAGCAGTCAGGTACCAATAAAAACAGTGTCCACATTCCTGACCTATTACAAGAAGGGGCAGTGCTGCCAACAGAGTTCTTTTTAATGTCTGGGTTAGCTGAGTCTATTATATGTATCAATTTTGAAAAATTGTTTTAAGCCAAAAGGCACTTTGAAAGCATCTTGCTATTGGGGAGGTTGAAGGCCTATGACTCTACAGCAGCATATACTTTGCCATTAAATGATCCATTGAATGTGCTTTATAGGGTAAGTATGTGTTTTATCATGAAAACTCTTAAGCATTCACAATGATTTTCAGTAAAGTCCAAGGAGCATCTTGTTTAATAAGTTGGTTAACAACAAGTTTAAGAAAAACATGATAGGATTACTGAACGGAATATTATGCCATCACTAAAATAACAATTATGATGACTTAGACAAAGTGGAAAAGCAGTTTGGGGAAATTTTTAATTGCAAAATCCAGATTATAAAAATTACACATACATCCTGATTAAACAATGTAAAATATGTACCCATAGGAGCATTGACTGGAAGGGAATGCATAGGAAATGGGAAATGAGTTATGGGGACTTTGTATTTGTGACTCAAACTTTATGAAATGTATTATCATCCTTAGGAAGATTCGTGCTGACCTAATGACTTGTTTTGTTTTGTTTTGTTTTGTTTTACCAATCCTCTCATGACCATGAACAATATTTGCCCCTCCAGAGTCAAAACAGTCCCGTGGCAGTTTGTCTCTTAAATCCTCAGAGCACCAGCAGTTGCCAAATCATGGCACGTTCCATGATCCCAACATTCAGGGTCCATAATGAAGTGTTTGTCAATTAACTGATGTGAGTGGAACAGCCTTCCTCTCCCTCAGGACAGGTGGGACTCAAGCCTGGTTCCTCATTCAGTCCATCAAGCAGTTTCCAGTGTGATTTCAACTGAAGAGGTCATGCTTTTTGTCCTCTCCTTAACCATATTGTTTAGTGTGGTTCACTCAGAATAGGTCTCTGCTGACTCCTTCAAGTGTTTCTCTTCACAAATGGAGGACAAACCCTTACATCTTGGAGCCCTTTGAGCTTGTCACAAATGTCCTTTGAAGTATTCCTATCCTCAGCTTACCATGAAAATTGAACAGGGTCACAGGATGTCATAATGTCCTTGAGGAGGAGGATGGTCATATTCATCACTGTATCCTAAGGCCATAGCACAGTGCGTGGCACCAAATGTTCTTCTGAATAGACCAATGAACAAAGAAATGAATGACTCAACAATTGAGAGGCAGCATAGAATAGTGTGGACAACCGTCCACAGGGAATAAAAACTGGGTGCTATTTCTACTTCTGCCACTTCGGCTGTGGGACTTGAGGTGGGTTACTTTGCTACTTTGGGCCTAATTCATCTCACTTGAAATGAGAGGCTGTCAGGTCTCCGTTTTCGGCTATGAAATAGTGTAATCCTATGATAAACTGCAAGTACAGTTAGTTTATCAACATTTGGCTAGTGCTTTCCATGACAGTGTTCCAACTTGGGGATATAAAGTTCCAGCTGCAGGACCACTTCATCCTTTACTTCACACTAAACTTTCTCTCTCTCTCGCAAATAATGTGTCTTTCTCTGAGCTGCAGAAAGTAATCAGTGTGGCTATTAGAAAATATTAACTTACATATGTGGCTTTCTATTCTATTGGCTAGCGCTGATCTAAATTTCTTGGCCCTCCCCTTTCCCCTTTCATTAACCTAAATAACAGTTCAGTTTGTGGTTATTATCACTGGGCTCCCCACCTGGGCTATTTAATTAATTATGCCAATAAAATGGTGAAAATACTTGTTTGCCATTTCATGATCTATGACAAGATTATAGTAAAACTGATTTGTCTTATGTAGAATATTAAATCATTGACTTAAGTCATATGGGCTTGGTCTCTAAAATACCCTTATTTTTTCTTGAAAAAGTAGAATCTGCCTGATATCTTAACTTTTAACAAAAGCATCTTGATTTACAAAATCTTCCAGTTCTCCAGGAACACCACCATATTAGTTTGGATGTTTATTTAAGTGTAAACTATAAGATCATTAAAAGACTCTAACTCAGCCAGAAACTTCTCTTTTATAAAATGCTGCAGAATAGAACATGTTATATCCTTTATCCAAATCAGAACTATCAGGTGGTATATAGGTCGGTTCTTAATTATCTTTGTTGACTAAGGAAAGCGATGATAATGATAATTCTTAAAACTTTGTTTGCTTCTGTATTTTTTTTTTTTTTTTTTTTGCGGTACGCGGGCCTCTCACTGTTGCAGCCTCTCCCGCTGCAGAGCACAGGCTCCGGACGCACAGGCTCAGCGGCCATGGCTCACGGGCCCAGCCGCTCCGCGGCATGTGGGATCTTCCCGGACCGGGGCACAAACCCGCGTCCCCTGCATCGGCAGGCGGACTCTCAACCATTGTGCCACCAGGGAAGCCCTGCTTCTGTATTTTGTGTCTACATTTTAATTCAGAAGAGTCTGATGTCCCAGTGATTCACCCTCTATTAAAACAAAGAACAAAGTTGCCTGATGGGGAACCAATTTGTGCTGGGCTCTTCGTCCTTCCTTACTTTAAGTGATGGCATCTCAGACCGATGCTGGTTGAAACTACTCCCTTCCTTTTCCTTCTTTTGCTCCTTCTCCAGCTCCACCACCCCTACATGTGCACTCACATGTATGCACACATGTGTACACACACCCAGAAACAAATCTTTCCCTGGGCTGTGTGAAGTAATCAATACTGGCTCTAAAGGCTTCCCCCAGGGTAACAGAAGGGAAAGTGGGAGGGCAAAGAGACTCTAGACCAGCGCTGCCCGGTAGAAATATAATGAAAGCCACATATGCGATTTTAAATTTTATAGTAGCCACATCATAAAAGTAAAAAGAAAGTTAAGATTAATAATATATTTTATTTAAACCAATATATCCAAAATATGTAAGCAATATAAAAATTATTAATGAGATAGTTTACATTCTTTCTTTCTTTCTTTTTTTTTTTTTTTGACTAAGTTTTCGAAATCTGGTGAGTGTTTTACACTTTCAGCACATTTCATTTCGGACTATCCACGTTTCGAGTGATCAGTAGCCACAGGCGGCTAGTGGCCACCATGTTAGACTGCACAGCTCTGAACGTTCATGGTTTAAGTTCTATTGTTTATCTGAGCGGGGGCAGAGGAAGGAAACAATAAAAGAGGGCACGCCACTGTACGCCTGAACGGTATTCAAGCAGCATGATTGCAAAGGAGATGTATTCAAATGTATTCCTACTCTAAATCAATAAAGAAGGAAGAAACCTGACTTTATCTCTAATTCATCATTACACACATAGCACAGTTCATCTACTAGAATAATCCTAGGAGCACAATAATGCGCAAAAATAAGAAATAAGATGACTTGCAACAAGTCCTTATATGGATTAAGGTTAGAGTTTAAGACCCTTGACAATTATATCTCACTCATAAGCCCTGCCCCATGGGCAGTGAGGAATCCTTATAGCTTTAACTTTGAGGGCTCTCTAACAACAATGCTGTATTATAATAGTTCTGCTTAGTGTGGCTAACCACCAACGGACATATTAGATGAGATCATTTCCAAACAGGATGCAGCCTTAAACAATCTGCTATATTTGTAGCAGCAAATTGTTCACCCCTCTCTTATGTTTCACCAAAAAGAAAAAAAACAGCTAAAATGCTTGATGGATTTAGGTGCCTCCTGTTCCTACTGTAGACAATCTCAGTAGTTGCTATAGACTTGAATTACATGATGTAATCAACTCATTCCATGGAACTATTTGGAAGAATTGGCCTGATGATCTAATTCTCTTACGGTAAAACAGAGAAAGAGGAAATAAAAAGAGAACCTCAATTCCTGTGTTGGAAGTATCAAAGCTTCTGAATGCATGAGAGAAAGAGAGAGAGAACATGCACACACATCGCTTACCTTGATGTGTTAGTTATAAGCAAATACCTCTTGAGTATTCACAGCTCTTAATGGTATTTTTACCACTAAGGAAGACATGATGGAATCATAGAACTAGAATGGACTTTAAATGTCTAGTTCATTTCTCTACTAGTAGGGTAGCATTTATTTATTTAATAACTGAAATACCACATAAATTATTCCAGACCTATGATCATTACTCATAATAGTAAAAGCTAACACTTATTAAGTAGTACATTCCATGTGTGGGTTTACATATCAAAATTACTCAAGTTTAAGTCATTCAGAAGACATTCTCTCAGTCTTTCCATACATCACATTTTAGAACACAAGAGTTCTCATTCTCAGGCAGTTCTCCCTTGTGGGGGACCTACGTGTCTCGTGTTACAATTGAGAACATTTCTGCAAGTAGCATCTTCAATGGAGTTAGAAACACCATTGGAAAATCATTATTGTGTCTTCCCAGACCTTTTCTTTCAAGCTGAGTAATACAAGTATCTCTAAGATTCCTTACAGTTTTTATGTTTCAACCCCGTACTTACATTTTTGAATCTCCTCTGATAGCACACTACAACTCCACATTTCTTAAGTTTTAGGCTGGGCGTAGTTCTCCCTATTTAACTTAATATTAACATAACCTTATTTAATATAACCTTATTATATTTAATATAACCTTATTTTATACTGCAGCCTGCCCTGACCCCTTCACTTCCAGCACCCTTAAACCCCCTTAATCTCCCCTACTATTTTTCCATAGGACTTATTACCTTTTATCATATTTCATAATTTGCTCATATACTATATTTATGGTTTATTTGCTGTCTCCCCCATCGGCCCCTAATTAGAATATAAGTGCACAAGAACAGGGATCTTTGTTTTGCTCATTGCTGTACCCTGAGTTCCTAGAATAGTCCCTGGCACGTAGTATATGCTCAATAAATATAGACCTGATCAATGTAAATTCACACAGTTTCTAATAAAGTTAATGTATAAGTATTCATCTAGATACACGTTTCTAGCTGATTGGTAAGTATATCGGGCAAGACACAATTAAATGTCTAAATTTAAAATAAATGTTTATTTTATTACAATAGAGAAGAAAACTGGGTTATACTGGAAGTACTCATTCTTTAAAAAGTTTGTTACTCTTCAGTAGCAAGGATTGAGAGCACTGATTATTTCTGTTTTATTCCCATATTTTTCTAATTATGAACACTAAGTCCACAAATCTAGAATATTCAGAGTTATGTTTCACTCACTTCTCAATTTAAATATAGGTATCAAATATTAAATCTATTTTAGGCTCCTAACACCTTTACCTGTATTGTAAGTTAGACCTCATAATTTTAGATTAAAAAATATTGTGCCTACATGCTATCTGGAGAAAACAGACCCAACTTCCTTTTTTTTTTTTTTTTTTTGCGGTACGCGGGCCTCTCACTGTTGTGGCCTCTCCCATTGCGGAGCACAGGCTCCGGACGCGCAGGCCCAGCGGCCAGGGCTCCCGGGCCCAGCCGCTCCGCGGCATGTGGGATCTTCCCGGACCGGGGCACGAACCCGCGTCCCCTGCATCGGCAGGCGGACTCTCAACCACTGCGCCACCAGGGAAGCCCCCCAACTTCCATTTTTTAAACAGCAATTTTATTGATGTGGGTTTATTTTTGATCCCCATTTTATCCCCAATGCTTATTATGGTGCCTAAAATATAGTAGGGGGAAATCTTAAATTATTTATTTATTTTTTTTTTAAATGAAAAATAATTCTGGCAAACTAGGAAAAATTTGACCAAAGACATTTGGGGGAAAAGCAACAAATACAGTGTATTCTAAAAAATTTAAAAGTAGGGGAAAAGTGATAACTGATTGATGTAGAACTGAGAAAAATCATGTTTCAGCCAGAATCATTGCACCTATGGCCTAATCCCTATCATATATTCACTCACTCACCAAACGCTGGTTGAACATGTTCTATGTATGAGTCACTGTGAAGAATTCTCTGAATAGAAGGGAAAAGGATTTGGTTCATAGGCTTGAAGTTTAGTGTAGGAAATAACGATAAATCCATCATCTCTTCACCATTGTATCCCCAGCACCCCAAACAACCACAGGGCAGATGTACAATTTAGTAAAAGTGGTACAAAGAATGGCTAATTATCCATAAGACAATAAAGGGTGTAATAAGTGCTATCAGAGAAAGCAAAGGGCCATGGGAGTTAAGAAAGGAAAGGAGTCTCTCTGGTTTGGGATGGGAACATTTTCCTGGAACAGGGAGCTAAGTGGACAAGGATAGGTTGAATTGCGGCAGGTTGAGGGTGTTCAAGGCAAACGGAGGGGCATGATCCAAAGCAAAGAGGCAAACCACACAGAGCACACATGAGCTGTCCTCACCAAACAGCATTTCCTGTTTTCAAATATCTGAGCTACGAAATCTTCAAACCTACCTGCAGAAAGGGTTTTTAATTTATATTAAGTGCAGATATAAAATTATGTGGTTATAAAGGCTTCCAAAAGAGTACAAGGCAGTGAGCTCTGGAGTCCAAGAGGCCTAGGGGCTTCCTAACCGTGACCAAGATGCTGTTGTGTTGTATGAGGCATGGTGCAAAGGACTGAGGACAGAGACTGGCACTTGTGGCTTCTCTACAGCTGCTAGTAGCTTTCCTTCCTCTCCTTCACTCAGTGTCCTAACTGCAGCCTTGAGCTTACTTGGCAGGAAAAGCGCACATTACAGGCATACCTTGGAGATACTGCGGTTTGGTTCCAGACGGCTACAATAAAGCAAATATCCCAATAAAGGGAGTCACATGAATTTTTTGGTTTCCCAGTGCATATAAAAGTTATGTTTACCTCTACTGTAGTCTATTAAGTGTGCAGTAACATTATGTCTAAAAAACAATGTACATACCTTGATTTAAAAATATCTTATTGCTAAGAAATCCTAACCATCATATGACCTTCAGAGAGCCATAATCTTTTTGCAATAGTAACCACAAAGATCACTGATCACAGATCACCATAACAATAATAATAATTAAAAAGCTTGAAATATTGCAAGACTTGCCCAAATGTGACACAGAGACATGAAGTGAGCAAATGCTGCTGGAAAAATGGCGCCAATAGACTTGCTTGATGAGGAATAGCCACAAGCCTTCTATGTGTGCAAAATGCAGTATGTGCAAAGTGCAATAAAGCAAAAGCACAACCAAACAAGGTTTGGCTGTACAACACTCTAGTGTATCCCCATCAGTGTGAGTCTGGTCTTTAAAGAGTTTTTATGATCCTCCACTGAATATGACATGTAATAAGTTAATACTTTCTAAAGTAATTTATAAATTAATGCAATTGCAATTGGAATTCCAGCAGGCATTAGGGGATACTTAGCTACAATGAGTGTGAATTCATTAAAAAAGACTATACGCCTAAAGTAGTCAAGAAAAATATAACATGAATGAATTGTAAGGGGAAACTTCTCTTATCAGATATAAGAACATACAACAAAAATCTACCGTAATAGAATCAAAATCACATTAACATGGGAATAAATAGATCAATGAAAAATAAAAGAGAATATTTAGATAACCTAAAGATTATATATATATAATGTTATATGGCAAAGATAGTAGCTTATTCAATTATTTAGTGGGGAAGGTTAGATTTAATAAATGGTGCTGGCACAACTGGTTATCCACTAATATACATATATACACGTGATTTTCAGGCAGACTAGAGATTTAAATATTAAAAATAAAGCAATATAAAAACTTCAAGAAAAATCAAGGAAAATTACATAATAAGCTAGGGGTAGGGGAAATATTAACAAAGGCAGAAAATCCAAAAGCCATAAAACCAAAGATAGACACATTTGACTGTATAGAAATGAGACATCTTTGCATGACAAAATATATCATAATTAAAGGTTAATGAAAATATGATTAAATTGCTCCCAAATCCCTATATAGGTCCTTGATGTATTACATCTAATCTGAAAATATCTTGTTTACATTTATTTCACAGCTTTTCCTTCTTTAAAACCTGTAACTCCTTTGAGAGAGTGTGGGTGACAAAATATGTTAACTGTATTATCAGTGCTAATAAATTTTTAAATTTTTCTCTGGATTATCTGGGGGTGGGGGGTGGGGGGGGGGTTCCATTCCAGACACATGTGTGTCTCCTATTGTAATCACAGTTTGTAACTGTAAACTGACAGGTTCCTTTTGGTATCTGTAATCCTGGTTCATTTAAGAAAGATTACTATTAAAAAAAAAAAAAGAAAGATTACTATTACAGAAAGAGTAAAATTTTCTCAAAAACTTTCCCTATGCCTCTGTAGAGAAAAACATCTTTAAATAAATGTGAAATATTCTCATTTTTGAAATATGGGTGGCAAAAAACCCCAATATGATTGGCTAATGCCAACAGATAAATGATGAATTTGAGAAAAACGTTTTTAATGAAGAGATAGAAAAGAGTTACTATCTGCAGATGAGTGGATAAAGAAGATGTGGCACATATATACAATGGAATATTACTCAGCCATAAAAAGGAAAGAAACTGAGTTATTTGTAGTGAGGTGGATGGACCTAGAGACTGTCATTCAGAGTGAAGTAAGTCAGAAAGAGAAAAACAAATACTGTATGCTAACACATATATATGGAATCTAAAAACAAAAAAGAAAACAAATGGTCATGAAGAACCTAGGGGCAGGACAGGAATAAAGATGCAGATGTAGAGAATGGACCTGAGGATATGGGGTGGGGGAAGGGTAAGCTGGGATGAAGTGAGAGAGTGGCATGGACATATATACACAACCAAATGTAAAATAGATAGCTAGTGGAAAGCAGCCGCATAGCATAGGGAGATCAGCTCGGTGCTTTGTGACCACCTAGAGGGGTGGGATAGGGAGGGTGGGAGGGAGGGAGATGCAAGAGGGAAGAGATATGGGGACATATGTATATGTCTAACTGATTCACTTTGTTATAAAGCAGAAACTAACACACCATTGTAAAGCAATTCTACTCCAATAAAGATGTTAAAAAAAAAAAAAAGGTTATTATCTGAATTTTCACAGAGCTCTTAGAAGAAAATAACCAAAATAGGGAATGGGGGTAGAAAACAAAAGAATGAATGAATGAATGAAAATGGTCAAAGAACATCGATGGACAATTCACATAAAAGTAAATTCACGTGGGAGGGAGGGAGACAAAGAGGGAAGAGATATGGGAACATATATATATGTATAACTGACTCACTCTGTTATAAAGCAGAAACTAACACACCATTGTAAAGCAATTATACCCCAATAAAGATGTTAAAAAAAAAAAAAAAAAAAAAGTAAATTCACAAGGCCAATAAATACTGGATAAGATGCTTAGACTCACTGGTAGTCAAAGAAAGGGCACTCTAAGTATCAAGGAGATTCACTCCCCCCGCCCCCATCAGCTTGTCACAGCAGAAAAAAGAGCAAAAAGGCCTATTAGTGACAGGAATGCAGAAACAAGAGTGCTCTCATATACTGTAGAAATGTGAAATTTTACAATTCATCAGAAAATTAATCTGGCAACATCTACTAAATTAAAAATACATTTACCTTTAAATTTAGTAATTCTACTTCCTTTTCACTGCCTCAGAGTAAAGAGAACATGAGGATACATGCACAAGGATATCTATTTCATCATGAATTATAGTGGTAAAACAGGAAGCAAAGTTAAGGCTGTCAATAAGAGAATGGTTGAATAATGTAGGCACAAACCATAAAATATTATGTGGCCACTAACAAATGAGTCATAACTATGTCAATTGACTTGGATAGATTTCCATGAGGCCCTACTGAGTAAGAAAAACAAAAATGCAGAAAAGTATGTATCACATACTTTTAATACAGTCTTATTAAAAAAAGTGACCACAAAAACCCCTATAATGTATGTATGTATATGGAGAAAAATATGGAAAGATACATATAGGGTTTTTAATATTGCTTACAGAGAAATGAAGAGAATAGGAAGGAGAGAGCAAACAAAAAAGCCTAGAATTTATGATATCCAATTTATGCATTTATATAAACTTATATATGTCTTTTATATATATATTATAGATGGATAGATAGATGAGAGAATTTTAAATAAAATAAAACAAAAAGGAGGAACAACATTTGTCTCAAAAAAATCATGGAGTTCACTAAAGCCCTCTGCTGCCTGCAAGTTGGTCCTCCTCCCACCCACGTTTATCAATGCTGCTTTTCCTCCATGTGATCCTGGGTAAGGCACCCAGCCTCCCTGTGTCCTTATTTATCAAATGATGGCGGTGGAGCACATGATCTCAAGGTTCTCTCCAGCTTTGGCATCATCATCTGATGCCTCTGAAAACACAAGTCTATGTCTGTATTTCCCAGGTAACCATGTAGCCTACAGAAAGGGTCAGAAAGCAGAAGCAGACTATACCCCACTACCTGATTTCTGTTTTAACCGTTCTCTTTTTAAAATTTTTTCTTGACTAGGTAATCAGGCCAATGCTTATTTTCATGTTGCTGTGAAACCATCACCACGGTGTGCAAGCAGGCTCACTTGCTGTACATTGCTGATGTGCTTTGCAGTGTTCACTGAATTTCTGTTGGATGACTTCTGGCCACCAAATAGGCACTTTAAGGGAAGCGCTGGGTGCCAGTTTCATGAACAGCATGGTGAGAACTCCATTGCTCAGCAGGGAACTGAGGCCTGGAACAGGAGGAGGGACAGCTGAGCAGAGTGCGCGCGAGGCAATCAGCTTTCACTGTTGTCACCCCAACACCTCACGGTTTTTCAGATGATAATCAGCACCCATGTGCTTGGCACATCAGAGTCATAGGAAACTGGAACCAAAGCTGGAAATTTAGGGCAGAATGGGCTAGGGTGAGATGGCGGTGGGAGGAGTGGACATCAGAACAGGGACTATAGACAACAAATAGAGAGAGAGAGAGACAATAAGAAAAGGTTATAAGAATTGGCCCTCTCTGAATAGCTGAAAATAAACCCAAGAACTGTTGTGTTGGGTGGGGTTGGACTTAAAGCTACAGGATTAATACAGGCTGGAGTTGTAGACTGAGGAAGCAGTAAGGAGGAAGACATGCCTCGATGGGCATTCACAGATATGCAAAGCTGCAGGCAGTTGGGAATACGCAGTGAAGTTCAGTAAGAAGCACATGCCCCCTAAATATAGCACTGGGAGAGGGAGATGTGGCAAAACCCTCAAATTTCCAGAGTTTAAAAAAATTCTAATTTTGTGAACATGCTATTTCAAAATATTATAACATCAATTTCAATCATTGCAAAATTGTGACTTAGATGTCACCTCTTTTATTTATCCTCAGACATCATGAAAAAAATGTGTTTATTAGAATAGAAAATAAAAGAAAAACTGTGAATACTGTTTACGGGATGACATTACAAACACTGACGTGTCATTTTATGAAAATGTTTTTGTATCTTAAAAATAATTATAATGTATGATATGTATTCAGCATTTACTGTATGTCAGTCATTGTACTAAGTACTCTTTTGCATTATTATCTCATGGAATTTTCACAGTAACTGCATGAGGTCAGCACTATAAGTACTTCTCTCTTACTGATGAGAAAAGCGAAGAGTAATAAGGGTAAATAACACAGCACATAAGTGAAGCTCCTAAGGGGTAAAGCCAGTATTTGAATTCAAAATAATCTGATTCCATGTAAAGCTCACAATCACTATGCCATAACACTCTCCACAAATAGAAAATCCACTTGAATTATGCAACGTCAAGTTTCAGAGAAACCTTTTTTGCTTAAAGCCTACTTCATGAAGAGACATATGCCATCACGTCCAAAAAAAAAAAAAAAATTGTGCCCACAAACATTTCAGTCATGCAAAGTCTATGGCCCACAATGTCTGAAAATGCATGGGTCAAACTAAATATCATAGCTCTTATTTTCAAGTATTTTCTAGACCAGGGGTCAACAAGCTTTTTCTGTAAAAGGCAAAATAGTAAATGTTTTAGGCGTTGAAGGCCATATATCGTCTCGGTCACAACTACTCAATGCTACCATAGTATTGCTAAAGCAGCCATGGGATACCTAGGTGAACAGTGTGGCTGTGTTTTACACAAAAACAGGTGGCGGCCAAATCTGTCCTATAGACCATAGTTTGCCAACTCTTGCTTTAGACCACATGTTCTTCAAGGCTAATTTGCCATGTTACTCCTTCAGAGAATCTTTGCCTTGAACCAACCTAAATCAAGCCCTTCTATTAAAATGTTTGGGTGCATCTTTTACACACACATCTCAATTTGTAATTTTTTTCTTTATTATTACTAGTTTGTAACCTCTGAGAAGGCGGGGATCATATCTGTTCTGTATACCACTGGATTCCCAGAACCTAGCAAGTGCTCAAAATAAAAAAGGTGCTCAGTGAGTATCTGTTGGCAGAAGGAAGGGAGGGAGAAAGAGGGAAGGAGGAAGGAAGGGAGGGAGGGAGGAGGGACGATGGCAGCTTCTTATACTTAACGTGCTTCTGCATTCTGGAGTGGAATTAGTGTGCTTCAGAAAGCCACCTTCCCCTGCACCACTCTGACTAGCACTGTGCAGTCTTTTTTTTTTTTTTTGTGGTACGCGGGCCTCTCACTGTTGTGGCCTCTCCCATTGCGGAGCACAGGCTCCGGACGCGTAGGCTCAGCGGCCATGGCTCACGGGCCCAGCCGCTCCGCGGCATGTGGGATCTTCCCAGACCGGGGCACGAACCCGTGTCCCCTGCATCGGCAGGCAGACTCTCAACCACCGCGCCACCAGGGAAGCCCTGTGCAGTCTTAATGGTACCATTAGATATCAAAGTGCCCCAGCATCCTTTTACATGAAAGGAAAACAAACTCTTACCCTTTTATCCACAGGTGCAAGGGCACCCACAGTTATTCTACCATTCAAGGAGAGGAAAGAATGATAAGATTCACCTGGTATTTCCATGCACCAAGCCAACATCAGGCCATGCCAAAGTACACAGCATTAGAAAACTGCAGACCTTCCCTTGGTGCTGCCTGTTTATCCTTAGGTTCTCCCCCTGCCCAGTTAACATCAGCCACTCTACTGTGATGGGAAGAGACTAGCCAACCCACCAGGCCAGCCAGCACCGGGTTTCTTTATCCTCTTCACGTCACTTCCTAGTCAGTGCACAATCTCTCACCAGGTTTTATCAATTTAACATTACATGCCTCCTCTCACGAGCTCCAGGAACTTCACGTTTAGTGGTTGACTCTCACCTCAGCGCCACAATACTGTAGGTGTTATTAGTTGACTCGTCCAATGTCCTCTGCCTTATGAAGGCTTTGAGCACTAAGGCGATTCTCCTTTCCTACCTCATCAGTTGACTTTATCTTCCTTTAGAACTACTGACACCTTATTCTTAGAAGGACAAAAAGAAGACAGATGAGATTATTTTTGTTTTCATTCTGGCAGATATGAAACAGACTTGAGGCTTTACCTCCGTCTTCTGAAGTATTGTTCCTTCTAATATAAGAAAAATGTGATGGCATAATTAGCAGATGCATGTAATAGATGCCACTCAGAGTCTTTAACTGAGCTCAAATTTAATTTTTAGTAATTTTGAATTATAGATTCAATGCCTACTTTTAATTAAATAAAACTCCTAGAAGCGAGTAACTGCACTTGTGATTTCAGAATCTGGATTGCTTACATTTACAAGAGATGCTTTTGCCTTCTGGAACAAAACAAAATATGCCTGATCCTTCTTTTTTTTTTTTTTTTTTTTTTTTTTTTTGGGGGTGCGGGAGCCTCTCACTGCTGTGGCCTCTCCTGTTGCGGAGCACAGACCCCGTACGCGCAGGCTCAGGGCCCATGGCTCACGGGCCCAGCCGCTCCGCGGCACGTGGGATCCTCCCAGACCGGGGCACGAACCCGTGCCCCCCGCATTGGAAGGCGGACTCTCAACCACTGCGCCACCAGGGAAGCCCCTGATCCTTCTTCTTTGTGACAGAAGATAGTGGAAGATTTTTTTCCTCTCCTCAATCATTGTGAGGCCACATACCCAGTTTTCTCATCACACAACCTGGTTTCCTGACCTCGTACTATTCATCACCTCTCTGAACACACTCCAATACATTGCAGCAGCAAGAACACAGATCTATGCATGAATCAGGCTGAGCTATTTAATAGTTTTGTGACCTTAAACAAATTTCTTTGTTTTCCATGAGTCTCAGTTTCTTCATCTGCAAAACGGGGCTAAAAATCAATTCTCCTTAGTATTGTCATGGGGACTGAAAGACCATATATCAAGCACCCAGTACACTGTCTGGCCTAGCTGACATTATTCTACTAAAGCTTTATGGAGAGGATAGGGGTTCAGAAACCACTTCAATGTGAGAGAAAAGTCTGTGCGGGTGAAGAAATGTTCTTTGTGTTCTTTTATTAAGTTACTTATTCAAAAGTGACTCTGCCAATTACAATTACCAATGTAACTGTAAAGGATTATATGTAAAATGACCACCAGTGTACAAAAATAATTTTTTTAAACAAAAAGAAGGAATATTTAATGGGGCACAGCCAGCAAAACAATTAATTAAATAGCACAATGCAACAAATTTCACTTTGCTTGGCCAGTCTTAGTAGTCAAGTAAGATAGATTTTCATGAATTATCCAAATAATAAGCTAAAAGTACTCTTCTATACCAAGAATAAAGACTCAAAAGGAATCATAGGAAGTGATAAGGAACGTGAGAAAAAGTTGCAAAGTTGATGCACCTTTGGAGAAATGGAAAATAATCAAATAATTCACAGTCAAGTGGATAGTCAAGGAAGAAAGCTGAGTCTTCCAAGGAAATTGCCTTTGCTGTTAATACAAATAGAATGTACCTTCCTCCCAACACTCTGGATAGCTTTAATAGCTACTCATCATTTTCAGACACTTCTTCAAATAATGACCTCCTCCTTAAGTTCATTCATTCAGTTAAAAAAAAAAAGAAAATGTGTGCATGATTATCATACCCCAGGCCTGGGGCGAGCGCTGAAATGCAATAGTAGATGCGCACTGGCCCAGCCTCCAGGAGCTTCTAATTTTGGGGGTCAGGCAAGTAAGCAGTCAGTGATGATATAATGTAGTTAGTACTGGGAGGAAAGAAGGATGGACAGACTGGAAGAGGGATATCAGAAGGGCTTTCATCTATAGCCCTTATAAATTAAGGAAGGCTTTCCAGGGGAAATAGCACATAAGCTCAGGCCTAGAAAATGAAACTAAGGAATCCCAAGTGAGATACTAGCCCAGGATTTATTCCTAAGGCAGGAAGAAGCAAAAGGCAGTGAAAATAGTGTTGTAATTCTAGGATATATTCTTTGGAGGAAAATTAAGAAGACAAGAAATATAATTTCAAGATTATAACGTGTAACAGTCCATTTATTTCCAATTGTTATCTCCCTATTATAATATTTCAATTTCAAATCTGCTCCTTTCTCTTCAGTTATGAAATTCACATTTCTAGGAACATCTTAATTAGACCATAAGTGACTTAGATTCCTAACCTGGTAAAAGGAAAATTGTTTGAATAGCGTAGTACCATGTTCGTTTAAAATCACCAAATATGGAATTAGAAATCAGAAGAGGAACCAGAAATGGAAAAATTTTAGACCACCTTCTCTATCCAATGGCAACTTACTCATCTATGCTGGGAATTTCCCTATACTTCATCATGACCAAAGCCAACTATAAATGTCAATCAACCTATCACAAAATTAATGATATTCATGATATTTAGAACTTTCTGGCAGTCCTAAGAAGGTTTTGTTTGCAAGGTAGCTATAGTAGAAATAATGGAAGTTTTGCACTTGTTTCAGCCAATAGGAATTCAATTTCTTTTCCATTTTAATGTTGCTCATTGACCAGCACAAGTGCAGGTAAATTGATTTATTTTAAAGTCAAACACTAAATATGATGACCTGCATCTGCACAAAAGATACACAGTGCAGCGCCTGTACTAAGGCTGCGACATCAGTGAGGCCAACCAGAAAGCTGGGATGTAGCCCCCACTACACACGGCACACACACACACACACACACACACACACACACACACTCACACATTCTCACACACACACATTCACTCACACACACACACACACACACACACACACACACACAGACTACACATATCAAAAGTGGCCCAGATGTAATACTGAATGCGCTTAACGAATGGCCTTGTTGCAAAATGTTGTGGTTTCTGACTAGGGTACATAGTGCCAGGAAGTATGGCTCACTCTGTCTATGTTAAGCTTCTGCTGACAAGAAGTGCTAGACGGATGCAAACTACCTATGTTCTCGGCAAGACTGACTCATTACAATTGCCAAAAGGAGTCTACAACTTTGTGGAAAGGCTTTTGGTGCTCACAACTTGAAAATATCTAATTTGATGTCTTAACGAGTGGAGAAAAACAGAAGAGGGGAGACCTTCAGCGACCATCCTCCTCACCAGGAAGTGAAGAAGGAAAGGACAATGGCTTAGACCGTCTTACAGAAGCGCATTTGACGTCTTACAGAAGCGCATTTGGGCTGATGCGCCATGTTCTCGGGAACCGAACCACTTCAAGTTGGGCAGGAGTGGCCTTGAAATGAGATGGAATGAGGTAAAATGATGTTCTTGGTCGACTTTCCAATTCTGTTATTCCACCTCTCCTTGACGGTCAGAAGAGGATAATTCCAAAACTCTCCACTATTGATTGAATGGGCTAGCCTTACAATGGAGTCTTGCTTATAAGCAGCAGCTGTATGTTTTTGGTTTGTTTCCTCCCACCAGCACCTAAGACAATGTTCTGGATATGGTAGGCACATAATAAGGGTTTTTTGGTCCAATTTTTGCCTACCTCGTCACTTAAGGTGTCCTTTATCCCTGGCATATATGCACAAAACTAGAAGAAAATTGGTTACACCAGTCCAGGCATTTGGGCAGTCCTCTACCTTCTATGGAAAGCTAGGGAAGGAACAGAGAAGTACAAATGAAGAGAAGTCTCAGTTCTTTTCTTAGTTGGTACTTGCATAGCTCATGCCCTGATCTCCCACAGGAAAGGGAACTTGGTAGGGAGTAGCTTGGTCAAAAATGCTCCTCCCTGACTTCCTTCTCTTTCACTCCCTTTCTAAGCCCCTTAAAATAGGAATGTCCCACTAACAGGCAGATGGTGGTCACTTGAAGCATAATTTGTGGTCTTCAAAAGAAAACACTAAAAACATATCAGGTCAAGTCAGGACTTCCCTTCAGCAAAAGCCAATATAGGAATCCAGCTGGCACAAGAAAATGCTGAAAGGAAAAAATATATATAAAGGCTAAGTACTTAAAACATAAGGAGATGGTAATACAGAAGTACCATGAATTTTCATTTTCACCCCTGCACTATACCCCACAAAATTATTCTCAGCTGTATATTTGCATAAGCCAAGAAAATTCTGACTTTGGAAGAGCATTTTTATAGTACACAGTTTACCATGGGAACACACATCTGGGTTAGGACACAACTTCATGCTTAAGCAGAAGAAAAGACAACTTCTGTATCTCAATTGCCACCTGAATTTCAACAGATGGACAGAAGCTCACTTCCCCCTTGGATAGATATTAGGAAATTAACCATGCTAGTATGGTGCAGTGAGAAGTGACTAACCTCAAATCATCTGGGCCTGAATAAGGAATTGGACTAGATTTTTTAAATAGCAGCTAGTCAAATAAAGAGCACACAATAGGTGCTTAATAAGTACATGCTCACTGAGAAGCTACAATGGTACAGTGGCTGAGATAGAGCATGGACTTTGGAGTCAGACTGCCTGGGTTTAAAATCTTGTACTAATCACTAGCTGTCTTCCTGGCTGCCTCAGAATCCTCATCTATAAAATGGAGATGTGATGATAATGGTGTCTACCTTACAGGACTCTTGTGAGGGCTAAATGAGTTAATACAGTGGTTTTCCAAGTATGGTCGCCACACCAGGAATATCAGCAATACCCAAGAACATGGTAGAAATGCAAATTCTTAGGACCCTATTCTTAGACTTATTGATTCGTGAACTTTGGAGGTGGGGCCCAGCAATCCGGGCTTTAACAAGCCTTCCAGGGGATTCTGATGCCACCAAAGTTGGAGAATCACTGAATTTATGCCTGTAAGCAAACAGCACAGTTCCGTTTATTCCCAAGCTCATGGGAGCATTCAGGGAGCCCTCAAGACCATTAACATTTAAACTCAACAACTAGGCTAACTCAAGTTTTCAAAACCCAAGGTTCCTCTCCTCTTGTGAGAGGTGACTTCCCTATACCGGGGGGAAGGAACTTCCTTATCCCCAAAACAGGGGGACACCAAGAAGAATCCAAACAGACCATGCCAAGGTCCCCCCAGTTTACTGAACTTAGCTCATATCTTTTCATGACTTTCCACTCTTCATCACACTTAAAAACACTCAGGTTTAACCATTTCTTCAGGTCTTCATTTCCTTATGAAGGTTCCCATGTCATCTAAAACTTAAATAAATCTATAAGCTTTTCTCCTGTTAATCTGTCTTTGTCAGTCTAATATTCAGAGCCAGCCAGGGACCCTAAGAGGGTGGAAAAAAGCTTTTTCTCCCATACGGTAGTTAGAAGAAGACACAGGCAATCCATCTTTTAAAGGAGATCATCCATACACACATACTCAAGATACAACTCGGCAGAGGGAGCTTTCATGTAAAACTGGATAATTCAGTAGAAAAGAAAAAGGCTCACATTGGGAATGTAAAACTCAGTAAGTAAATAAAATACATCCCAGTTTTACTTGCTGTTAGATTTAAGATAATTTTCAAAAAGGAAATTCTATGAAGTTGTAGTGCCCTAACTGAAATATTATAAATGGTTCAATTTTATCACATAATTGCTAAGCACATTGTGGCCCTTCTCTGCTTTTTAACTATTAATTGAATGTCACTTCAAACACTGATTTCATATTATAAAAATCCTAACTATCAGGAATGTAATTTAAGAAAAACAAAAATTAAGTTGCTTAAAGCAAAATATCTTACATTTTAGAGGAGACCCTAGGCAGTAACCATTCTCTAACTTTGAAGGGATGCTGGTTTAGAATACAGATTTCTGGGTTCCACTCCTCAGAGATTCCCATTTAGTAGCTGTGGGGTAAAGCCAGGGAACCTGAAATTTTAAGTCTCTTCACCTCCACCCTGATCCCACACCAGGTCATTCAGGGACAAGTGGTTCACAGACCACATTTTGAAAAACATGGCTAAAAATCCTTGTCTACAGATAACCCTAAACAAATAAGTAAGCGAAGTTTTCAGAGCTGAGACTTAACCCTTTATATACAGGAAAGGTTTGAACTATTTTTAATGGAAAGCTTCGTAAGATGTAGTCCACATTTTTCTGTCATCTTACCCATAGCATATAGGGTATAATTTAATCTTGATGACAGAAGACTTTATGATTATTGTCATGGCTGGTATGTGCTATAGTTGCAGACAGCATTCAACAGAGTTGACCAAAACACTGATTCCTAAAGTGGCCCTAGAACTTGAGAATGTTCTAAGTGTCAGCTTTAGCTTTTAAGTCTTTTCCCCAAGCGCAAGGAGGCAAATGTACAGCTGCAGAACCTCAAGAGCAATACAACACGGTTGCAAAATGAATGGGGGCTTAAAAGATGGAAGTGGCCTTTGTAAAACTGCTATTAGTGACAATTAACTTTTGAACACTGTTCAAATTTTATCTGTTGGTATCCAACAATATGGTAGGCTCTCTACTTTAACTAATCCTCTAACTGAAAATAAAAATATATTGGATAAATTACACTGTAAGTAATATTTTTAAATGCCTTAATGAGCTGGCAATAAAGTAAGTAATCTGTTATGGGTTGCACTGTGTTCCCCCAAAATTCATATGTTGAAGGTCTGACCTCCAGTATTTTAAAAAGTGACCTTGTTTAGAAATAAGGTCATTGTAGAAGAAATTAGTTAAGATGAAGCCATTCTGGGGTTGGTTGAGCCCTAACACCATGATGTCCTTATAAAAAGGGGAAATTTGGACACAGACATGCACATAGGGAGAATGCTTTGTGACGATAAAGGCAGAGATAGAAGTGATGCTTCTATAAGCCAAGGAGAGAAGCCTGGAATGGATCCTTCCCTCACAACCCTCAGAAGGAACCAACCCTTCCAACATATTCTTGCCTCCAGGATGATGAGACAATAAATTTTTGGTGTTTTAAGCCACTTAGTCAGTGGTACTCTGTTATATAAGCCTTAGCAAACTGATACAAAACCCAAAAACAGTCCTAGGAAACTAATATAAAACACCAAAATGTAAGCCAAGACTTGAAGCCACTTTTAGAAAAGTAAAGGCATTATTAGACCTAATGCCGTTACTATCTTTAAGCTAATAACCTTTAGCTACTCTTTTCATAGCCTCCCAGGATGCTGAGGACCACAAACAAAGTCCCAATCTGTCACTGGCAAAACCTACTGGGGTCCCCAGGAAACTAAGATGCAATCTAAGTGATAAGGTCTAACCTCTTCTTTTGTGCTTAGTCTAGTTTCACTTGCCTATAGGGGGCCAGGTGCAGACGCCTTGTGCCTAACACATCGGATTAGAGTTCCCAGTGAAGGACTGCTGCGCCTGATGCCTCAGCATGGCAGGCTGCGTGCAGAAGCCCTGCACGCCATACTGCAATTCAAGACAGTGGTGGCAGGTCATGGGTAGAGATGCTCTGCCTGGCACTTCAGTCTGGCACACCATGTGCAACATGCCTGTGCTGCCAACTGGCAAGAACTCTGCCCCCTCCCTCCACAGACAGGACCCTCTAAAGCAACCCCGCCAAGGGCCTGCCCAGGAAAGCATGAGTTGTAGAGCACAAGTGTCTCCATTCTTTGATCAAAGAAGAAAGCTCTCCTTTGCTTCTGAACCGAAATCAATCTCATTCTATTGGCACAAGCGACACCAAGCAGGAGGACCCTTGTCGGGGCCCAACTCAAAAGGGTTGGCAACAAATCCATATAAGGTACTAAATTAAACTGCAGAAACCACCTGCATACAAATGGTCTTAGACCATGACAAGGAAAATTACCCGTTTCAAAACCTTGGCACTGAGTGAAGGAGATAAACATTTCTCATGAGAACGCATATTCATAAGCATGTGCCCACAGGCTTTATAGCCTAAATTCACATGAGATGAGTGGTCCAAATATCTAGCAGTGTCCTCAAGCATCTGGTAAGAGGTAACACAAATCCTCTCTAGAGGAATTCACCTTCAGTTGGCCTCAATGTGATATGAGCTTATCATAAAAAATCACAAAGTACACAAGTTAATAAGGTGCCATGAGCAAGAATGAAGAGAAATAAGAGATAGCAGAACACAGCCCATAAAGATCTCAGATGTTGGAATTAGCAACCACAGGATACAAAATATGTTAAGTTTAACATGTTTAAAAATAAAAGAAGGAATTGAAAATGTGAGTGAACAGAAAGAGACAATTTTAAGACTATTCAGGTTAGAAAAAAAAAATCAAACTAGAAATAAAAAATATAAAAATTAAAACTCAATAGATGTGTTTAAAAGCAGATTAAATACAGTTGAGAACAGAGATCTGTAGAAACTGTTTAGGAAAAAAATATGGAAAATCTTAAATAAAAGGTTAAGGGAATAAGAACATATAATATATATCTAATCAGATTCCCCAAAGGAGAAAAGACAGAGAATGAAGGAGAAGAAGAGATAATGGCTAAGAGTTTTCCAAAATTGATTAAATAATAACCCACAGATAACCTCAAGCAGTATAAATAAATAGGAAATCACAGCTAAGACACATTCTTGTGAATTTGCAGAATACCAAAGACAAAGAGATGTTTAAAAAAAAAATAAGAGAGGGGCTTCCCTGGTGGTGCGGTGGTTGAGAACTTGCCTGCTAATGCAGGGGACACGGGTTCGAGCCCTGGTCTGGGAGAATCCCACATGCCGCGGAGCAACTAGGCCCTTGAGCCACAACTACTGAGCCTGCGCGTCTGGAGCCTGTGCTCCGCAACAAGAGAGGCCGCGATAGTGAGAGGCCCGCGCACTGCGATGAAGAGTGGCCCCCGCTCGCCGTAACTAGAGGAAGCCCTCGCACAGAAACGAAGACCCAAGACAGCAAAAAATAAAAATAAAATAAATTAATAAACTCCTACCCCCAACATCTTTTTTCTTTTAACGTCTTTATTGGAGTATAATTGCTTTACAATGGTGTGTTAGTTTCTGCTTTATAACAAAGTGAATCAGTTATACATATACATATGTTCCCACATCTCTTCCCTCTTGTGTCTCCCTCCCTCCCACCCTCCCTATCACACCCCTCTAAGCGGTCACAAAGCACCGAGCTGATCTCCCTGTACTATGCGGCTGCTTCCCACTAGCTACCTATTTTACGTTTGGTAGTGAATATATGTCCATGCCACTCTCTCACTTTGTCACAGCTTACCCTTCCCCCTCCCCATATCCTCAAGTCCATTCTCTAGTAGGTCTGTGTCTTTATTCCTGTCTTACCCCTAGGTTCTTCATGACAATTTTTTTCCTTAAATTCCATATATATGTGTTAGCATATGGTATTTGTCTTTCTCTTCCTGACTTACTTCACTCTGTATGACAGACTCTAGGTCCATCCACCTCATTACAAATAGCCCAAGTTCGTTTCTTTTTATGGCTGAGTAATATTCCATTGTATATATATATATGTGCCACATCTTCTTTATCCATTAATCTGATGATGGACACTTAGGTTGCTTCCATCTCCTGGCTATTGGAAATAGAGCTGCAATGAACATTTTGGTACATGACTCTTTTTGAATTCTGGTTTTCTCAGGGTATATGCCCAGTAGTGGGATTGCTGGGTCATATGGTAGTTCCATTTGTAGTTTTTTAAGGAACCTCCATACTGTTCTCCATAGTGGCTGTACCAATTCACATTCCCACCAGCAGTGCAAGAGTGTTCCCTTTTCTCCACACCCTCTCCAGCATTTATTGTTTCTAGATTTTTTGATGATGGCCATTCTGACTTGTGTGAGATGATATCTCATTGTAGTTTTGATTTGCATTTCTCTAATGACTAATGATGTTGAGCATTCTTTCATGTATTTGTTGGCAGTCTGTATATCTTCTTTGGAGAAATGTCTATTTAGGTCTTCTGCCCATTTTTGGATTGGGTAGTTTTTTTGTTATTGAGTTGCATGAGCTGCTTGTAAATTTTGGAGAGAAAGCCCTCGCACAGAAATGAAGACCCAACACAGCAAAAAATAAAAATAAAATAAATTAATAAACTCCTACCCCCAACATCTTAAAAAAAATAAAAATAAAAAATAAGAGAGAAAGGAATCAAATTACTCTCGAAAGAACAGCAATTAGGCTGATAGCAAATTTCTCGACTTAAGTGACAGAAGCCAGAAGATAGTGGAATGAAATATTTGATGTGGTGATAGAAACATAACTGCCACCCGAGAATTTCATATGTAGTGAAAATATCTTTTGAGAATAAGGATGAGATAAAGACATTTTCTGATAAACAAAATCTAAGAAGGTGTGATCCCAAAGTAAAGAAAATTCTACAGGATGTACTTGAGGAAGAAAGAAAATGCTCCCAGATGGAAGGTCTGAGATGTAAGAAGGAATCATGAACAAAGAGTGGTAAAGCTGTGGCAAACATTAAAAGTGTATAAAGCAGTAACAGTAATATACTGGAAGGTTAAGATAAAAAGATACAATTAAAATTCAAGCCAACAATAGCCTGCCTATCAGTGGGGGGCAGGGAGGGTTAGTGTTAATGGAGTTAAAATGTTTTAAGTTCTCTGTATTTTTTGAGAGAAAATTAAGGATACTGATTAATTTTTGACTATGAGAAGTTAAGTTATGCAGGCTAACAAAATATAAGTGGAATATACACATATTTATTGTAGAGCGATAATAATCCAGAAGAAGGCAAGAATGTAGAGAAAAGGCAACAGGGGATATATAGAAAATACAAAATAAGATGGTAGGTCTATATGAATAATTATAGTAGATGTAAATGGACTGAATGCTCCATTTAAAAGATTGTTGTTTTTACTAACTAGATATTCCAATGCAAGCCCTAAAGAAAAAGAAAGTTAGTGTAGCTACATCAATATCAGACAAAATAAACTTTAAGGCAAAAAGCACTACGATAAAATGGGTCATTTCATAATGATAAAAGGTTCAATTCACTAGGAAGATAAAACAATGACAAATATGTATTCATCTAGTTATATATATATGTTACAAAATATGTAACAAAATATAATTCAACTGTTAATAGAAATGAAAAAAATCTGCCATTATAGTGGTAAATTTTAACATACCTCTCCTAGTAACTGATAAACTTAGCATAATAAAAGATAATTAGTAAAAATACAGAAGATTTAAATGACACAATTGACACACTTCAGCTAACGGGTGTATGCAACTGTTGAATATATGTTCTTTTCAATTACTTATGGAGCTTTTATAAAAATCGACCACATACAGGGCCATAAGGTAAGGTGCAACAAATTTTACAGGATTATATCATATAGACTATATTTTCTGTTCAAAATGCAGTTAAACTAGAAATCAATAACAAATTACAATATATATTTGGAAATTATGAAACATAATTCTAAGTAACTCATAAGTCAAAGAAGAAGCAATAATGGAAATCAGAAAATATTTAAATCGTAATGATAATGAAAAATACTGCCTATCCAAATTTGTGGGATTTAGTTAAAACAATATGTAGAGGGAAATTTATAGCATTTAAATGCTTATGTCAGGGTAGAAGGGCTGGTGATTAATGAATACATTATAATAGTTTCTACTGTTGCAAGACGAATTACACCAAAAGCTAATGGTGTAGAGCAACAATAAATATCTATCCTCTCTCATAGTTTTTGTGGGTCAGGATTTCAAAAGCATGGCTACATGGTTCTGGCTTGAGGTGTCTCGTGAGGTTGCAGTCACATCATCTGAAGGCTTGAATGAAACAGAAGCATCCACTTCCAAGGTTTTTAGCTGGCAAGCTGGTGCTGGCTGTTGGCAGGGAGGCCTCAGTTTCTCTCCACGTGGCCCTTCACAGAGGGCTGCTTGTGTGTTCTCACCAGATGGTGGCTAGGTTCTCCCAAGTGGGTGATCCAAAAGAGAAAAAGCCAGGCAGAAGCTCCTCTTTTTGTGACCTATTCTTGGAAGCCACATACCATCATTTTTGCCACATTCTATTTGTGAGAAGTGAGTCACTAAGTCTTGTTCACAAGAGAAGGAAAATCAGGTCCTTTTTTTTTTTTTTTAAGGAAAGGGTGTCAAAGCATTTTAAAACAATCACAATGAGCTGAGCACCTATCCATTGTAGAGGTGAGAAAAAAACTCTAGCAAAATAAGCCCAAGGAAACAGAAAAAAGGCAATTTTAAATGACAACATTAGAAATTAACAAAATAGAAAACAGATACACAATAATCTGCAAAGTCCAAATTTGGTGTTTTGAAAAAGTTGACAAAACTGACAAACTTCTAGTGAGACTGAACAAGAAAAAAAGAGAGGAGGTACAAATAAACAACATGAGAAATAAGGAAGGAACAAGTACAGATGCTACAGAGAATAACGGGGGCACTGTGAGTATATTCTTTAAAAACAAGAGGATATTATACATAACTTTATGCCACTAATTTTTTAAAATCATAAACAAAATGGATACATTTCTAGAAAACTGTAACCTACTAAAACAGACTTAAGAAACAGAAAAACTGAATAATCCTATAACAATTTAAAAATCTGTCAGTAGTTTAAAATCCTCCCTCAAAAAGCATGCTAAATTAAGAAGGTCTTACAGGCAAGCTCTACCAAATGGAAAAATACACTAGTAATTCTAGTCTTAAACAAACTATTCCAGATTATATAAAAGGGAAAAGGAGGTAGGAACACTCTCTAACTCCTTTTCCGAAGCAAGAATAACCTTGATAGCAAAATCTAAAAATGTCATTGCAAAATAGGAAAATTACAGGTCAAACACACGATGTGAACATTCCTTAAGACATTAGCAAATCAAATCAAAAGTAAATTTCTATAAACGAGCAGCAAACAGAAAGTGTTCACAGCAGCACCGCTTATAATAAATAATGGGAACAGCCCAAATGCCTATCAACAGTAAAATAGATACTAGAAATTATAGCATATTAACATAATGGAATGTATTCAGCAATGAAAATTAATGAAATACAGCTACAGCAATAACACGGGTGAATCACTGGAATATAATATTGAAAAACAGAAGCCATGAAAGAAGATGTCATAAAATTCCATAGGATTAAGTCTAAAAACATGCAAAATACTTAAACACATGTGATAAAACTACAAAATCCAGGATGGTGCTCTCTCAAAGGGAAAAGAAGTTAATAGGATCAGGGAGAGGCACATAAGAAATAACAGAGGTAACAGTAATGTTCTTTATATCTTCTGTAAGCTTCATAAGCTTTCTTTTATAGCTACTCAATATTTAATTTAAAAACCTCAAAACAACTAACAGAATGAACAATAGCTCCTAGTATGGTCTCTTCCATCTCATATGCTCTAAATTTCTTTACAGCATAGGAAGGAGTACTGTAGCTCACCATTCTATAACAATAGGTGAGAATTTTCTCCAAGCTCTCCTGAATGTTGATTTTTAAAAGAAATTTGGAATACATGCCAAATAGAACTCTTTCATAATGTTGATTATCTAGCCACATATTAAAACAACCATACCATTTGCTCTGTCATTTTAATAAGTGTGTTTCAGTCTTAACCATATTCCAGCTACAAGTAAAAATACTGGAAAGCTATTCAAGCTCTCAGTCATAATAACGTCAAAAACTGTCCTGTGGTTTTTGAATTCACCCAATCCAAATGGCACAGACAAAAAATTTTTGCTTGAATTCACTTTAACTCTCTGGTTGTTTAATCTTTTCTATTATTGTTCCATTTTGTCACCCTTAACTACCATAATAACACAATTTTTAGACCTTCATACCAAAATAACTACTTGGTTCCTTGAAAGTGGAGGGGGAAGATGGGCAGGAATCCATGGTTTCACTGAAACTATAGCGTGTGTTTGACAGGCCAAAAGAAATATTCAAGAGTAGTTCCATGGCAACATAGCTTTAGACAACAAATGAACCAAAGACTATATATGAACTGGTGGTGATAAATGCTAAATGGCTGAGAGGAGCAGTTCTATTTTTTCTGGTCTCTGATGGAGACCTGTTCTTTCAGGTCCAACTCTTAGACTGTTTTGAGAGCTTCAAGTAATTTAAGTAAATCCAAAAGTATAAACATTATGAATAAAACATGTTTAGACCTATTATTTCAGATTTACTGAGGTATAATTGACATAAAATTACAAGACGTTTAAAATGTACATCGTGGTGATTTCATCTATGTGTACATTGTAAAAGGATTCCACCCATCTCGTTAATTAACACATCCATAACCTCACGTATTTATCCTTTTTGGGGGGAGGTAAGAACATTTAAGTTCCACTTTTTCAGCAAATTTCAATTATACAATACAGTGTTATCACTATAGTCGCCATGTTTTTCGTTAGATCCTCAGACCTTATTCATCTTATAACTGAAACTCTGTACCCTGTTACCAACCTCTCCTTATTTCCCCCACCCCGCGCCCTGGCAACCACTTTTCTGCTCTGTTTCTAGCCTTTGAACTTTTTTTTTTTTTTTTTAAGATTTCACATATAAGTGATTCTATGCATTATTTGTCTTCCTCTGCCTGGCTTATTTTAGATTAATTACATTTAAAAAGTATTCCAACCCATGTCCTCAAAAGCTGTATAATCTTCCTTTACAAATCAGAGATTTTATTTAAATTGTATAAAAACCATATATGGTCGGCATTTTATTTTCTTATTAGTCATCCATTTTATACACATCAGTGTATACATGTCAATCTCAATCGCCCAATTCAGCACACTACAAGCCCCACCCCGCTGCTTACCCACCCTGGTGTCCATACGTTTGTTCTCTACATCTGTGTCTCAATTTCTGCCTTGCAAACTGGTTCATCTGTATCATTTTTCTAGGTTCCACATACATGTGTTAATATATGATATTTGTTTTTCTCTTTCTGACTTACTTCACTCTGTATGACAGTCTCTAGATCCATCCACGTCTCAACAAATGACCCAATTTTGTTCCTTTTTATGGCTGAGTAATATTCCATTGTATATATGTACCACATCTTCTTTAACCATTCGTCTGTTGATGGGCATTTAGGTTGCTTCCATGGCCTGGCTATTGTAAATAGTGCTGCAATGAATACTGGCGTGCATGTGTCTTTCTGAATTATGGTTTTCTCTGGGTATATGCCCAGTAGTGGGATTGCTGGGTCATATGGTAATTCTATTTTTAGATTTTTAAGTAACCTCCATACTGTTCTCCATAGTGGCTGTACCAATTTACATTCGCACCAACAATGCAAGAGGGTTCCCTCTTCTCCACACCCTCTTCAGCATTTGCTGTTTGTAGATTTTCTGATGATGCCCATTCTTACTGGTGTGAGGTGATAACTCACTGTAGTTTTGATTTGCATTTCTCTAGTGATTAGTGATGTTGAGCATCCTTTCATGCATTTGTTGGCAATTTGTATATCTTCTTTGGAGAAATGTCTATTTAGGTCTTCTGCCCATTTTTGGACTGGGTTGTTTGTTTTTTTTAATATTGAGCTGCATGAGCTGTTTATGTATTTTTGAGATTAATCCTTTGCTGATTCATTTGCAAATATTTTCTCCCATTCTGAGGGTTGTCTTTTCATCTTGTTTATGGTTTCCTTTGCTGTGCAAAAGCTTTGAAGTGTCATTAGGTTCCATTTGTTTATTTTTGTTTTTATTTCCATTACTCTAGGAGGTGGATCAAAAAATATCTTGCTGTGATTTATGTCATAGAGTGTTCTTCCTATGTTTTTCTCTAAGAGTTTTATAGCGTTCAGTCTCACGTTTAGGTCTCTAATCCATTTTGAGTTTACTTCTGTGTATGGTGTTAGGGAGTGTTCTAAGTTCATTCTTTTACATGTAGCTGTCCAGTTTTCCCAGCACCACTTATTGAAGAGACTGTCTTTTCTCCATTGTATATCTTTGCCTCCTTTGTCATAGATTAGTTGACCATAGGTGCGTGGGTTTATCTCTGGCCTTTCTATCTTGTTCCATTGATCTATGTTTCTGTTTTTGTGCCCGTACCATATTGCCTTGATTACTGTAGCACTGTAGTATAGTCTGAAGTCAGGGAGGCTGATTCCTCCAGCTCTGTTTTTTTCCCTCAAGACAGCTTTGGCTATTCGGGGTCTTCTGTGTCTCCATACAAATTTTAAGATTTTTCATTCTAGTTCTGTAAAAACGGCCATTGGTAATTTGATAGGGATTGCACTGAATCTGTAGATTGCTTTGGGTAGTAGAGTCATTTTCACAATGTTGATTCTTCCAATCCAAGAACATGGTATATCTCTCCATTTGTTGGTATCATCTTTAATTTCTTTCATCAGTGTCTTATAGTTTTCTGCATTCAGGTTTTTGTCTCCCTAGGTAGATTTATTCCTAGGTATTTTATTCTTTTTGTTGCAGTGGTAAACAGGAGTGTTTCCTTAATTTCTCTTTCACATTTTTCATCATTAGTGTATAGGAATGCAAGAGATTTCTGTGCAATAATTTTGTATCCTGCAACTTTACCATATTCATTGATTAGCTCTAGTAGTTTTCAGGTGGCATCTTTAGGATTCTCTATGTATAGTTTCATGTCATCTGCAAACAGTGACAGTTTTACTCCTTCTTTTCCAATTTGTATTCCTTTTATTTCTTTTTCTTCTCTGATTGCTGTGGCTAGGACTTCCAAAACTATGTTGAATAATAGTGGTGAAAGTGGACATACTTGTCTTGCTCCTGATCTTAGAGAAAATGCTTTCTGTTTTCCACCATTGAGAATGATGTTTGCTGTGGGTTTGTCATATATGGCCTTTATTATGTTGAGGTAGGTTCCATCTATGTGCACTCTCTGGAGAGTTTTTATCATAAATGGGTGTTGAATTTTGTCAAAAGCTTTTTCTGCATCTATTGATATGATCATATGATTTTTCTTCTTCAATTGGTTAATATGGTGTACCACATTGATTGATTTGCATATATTGAAGAATCCTTGCATACCTGGGATAAATCCCTCTTGATCATGGTGTATGATTCTTTTAATGTGTTGTTGCATTCTGTTTGCTAGTATTTTGTGGAGGATTTTTGCATCTATATTCATCAGTGATATTGGTCTGTAATTTTATTTTTTTGTAGTATCTTTGTCTGGTTTTGGTATCAGGGTGATGGTGGCCTCATAGAATGAGTTTGGGAGTGTTCCCTCCTCTGCAATTTTTTGGAAGAGTTTGAGAAGGATGTGTGTTAGCTCTTCTCTAAATGTTTCATACAATTCACCTGTGAAGCCATCTGGTCCTAGACTTTTGTTTGTTGGAACATTTTTAATCACAGTTTCAATTTCATTACTTGTGATTGCTCTGTTCATATTTTCTATTTCTTCCTGGTTCAGCCTTGGAAGGTTATACCTTTCTAAAAATTTGTCCATTTCTTCCAGGTTGCCCATTTTATTGGCCTAGAGTTGCTTGTAGTAATCTCTTAGGATGCTTTGTATTTCTGCAGTGTCTGTTGTAACCTCTCCTTTTTCATTTCTAATTTTATTGATTTGAGTCCTCTCCCACTTTTTCTTCATGAGTCTGGCTAGTGGTTTATCAAGTTTGTTTACCTTCTCAAAGAATCAGCTTTTAGTTTTACTGATCTTTGCTATTGTTTTCTTTGTTTCTATTTCATTTATTTCTGCTCTGATCTTTATGATTTCTTTCCTTCTGCTAACTTTGGGTTTTGTTTGTTCTTCTTTCTCTAGTTCCTTTAGGTGTAAGGTTAATTTGTTTATTTGAGATTTTTCTTGTTTCTCGAGGTAGGCTTGTATAGCTATAAACTTCCCTCTTAGAACTGCTTTTGCTGCATCCCACAGGTTTTGGATCATCATGTTCTCATTGTCATTTGTCTCTAGGTATTTTTTGATTTCCTCTTTGATTTCTTCAGTGATCTCTTGGTTATTTCGTAACGTATTGTATAGCCTCCATGTGTTTGTGTTTTTTACGTTTTTTTCCCTGTAACTGATTTCTTATCTCATAGCGTTGTGGTCAGAAAAGATGCTGGATATGATGTCAATTTTCTTAAATTTACTGAGGCTTGATTTGTAACCCAAGATGCGATCTATCCTGGAGAATGTTCCGTGCACACTTGAGAAGAAAGTGTAATCTGCTGTCTTTGGATGGAATGTCCTATAAATATCAATTAAATCTATCTGGTCTATTGTGTCATTTAAAGCTTCTGTTTTCTTATTTATTTTCATTTTGGATGATCTGTCCATTGGTGTAAGTGAGGTGTTTAAGTCCCCCACTATTACTGTGTTACTGTCCATTTCCTCCTTTATAGCTGTTAGCAGTTGCCTTATGTATTGAGGTGATCCTATGTTGGGTGCATATATATTTATAATTGTTATATCTTTTTCCTGGATTGATCCTTTGATGATTATGTAGTGTCCTTCCTTGTCTCTTGTAACATTCTTTATTTTAAAGTCTATTTTATCTGATATGACTATTGCTACTCCAGCTTTCTTTTGATTTCCAATTGCATGGAATATCTTTTTCCATCCCCCCACTTTCAGTCTGTATGTGTCCCTAGGTCTGAAGTCAGTGCCTTGTAGACAGCATATATATGGGTCTTGTTTTTGTATCCATTCAGCAAGCCTGTGTCTTTTGGTTGGAGCATTTAATCCATTCACGTTTAAGGTAATTATTGATATGTATGTCCCTATGACCATTTTCTTAATTGTTTTGGGTTTGTTTTTGTAGGTCCTTTTCTTCTCTTGTGTTTCCCAGTTAGAGAAGTTCCTTTAGCATTTGTTGTAGGGCTGATTTGGTGGTGCTGAATTCTCTTAGCTTTTGCTTGTCTGTAAGGCTTTTGATTTCTCCATCAAATCTGAATGAGAGCCTTGCCAGATAGAGTAATCTTGGTTGTAGGTTCTTCCCTTTCATCACTTTAAGTAAATCATGCCAGTCCCTTCTGGCTTGTAGAGTTTCTGCTGAGAAATCAGCTGTTAACCTTATGGGAGTTCCCTTGTATATTATTTGTCGTTTTTCCCTTGCTGCTTTCAATAATTTTTCTTTGTCTTTAATTTTTGCCAATTTGATTATTATGTGTCTCGGTGTGTTTCTCCTTGGGTTTATCCTGTATGGGACTCTCTGCGCTTCCTGGACTTGGGTGGCTATTTCCTTTCCCATATTAGGGAAGTTTTCAACTATAACCTCTTCAAATATTTTCTCGGGTCCTTTCTCTCTCTCTTCTCCTTCTGGGACCCCTATAATGTGAATGTTGTTGCATTTAATATTATCCCAGAGGTCTCTTAGGCTGTCTTCATTTCTTTTCATCCTTTTTTCTTCATTCTGTTCTGCAGCAGTGAATTCCACCATTCTGTCTTCCAGGTCACTTATCCGTTCTTCTGCCTCAGTTATTCTGCTAGATTCCTTCTAGTGTAGTTTCATTTCAGTTATTGTATTGTTCATCTCTTTTTGTTCTTTAATTCTTCTAGGTCTTTGTTAAACATTTCTTGCATCTTCTTCTCTTTTTTTTTTTTTTTTTTTTTTGCGGTAAGGGGGCCTCTCACTGCTGTGGCCCCTCTCACCGCGGAGCACAGGCTCTGGACGTGCAGGTCCAGCGGCCATGGCCCACGGGCCCAGCCACTCCGCGGCCTGCGGGATCCTCCGGGAGCTGGGTATGAACCCGCGCCCCCTGCATCGGCAGGGGGAGGGAAGCCCCGCATCTTCTTGATCTTTGCCTCCATTCTTTTTCTGAGGTCTTGGATCATCTTCTCTATCATTATTCTGAATTCTTTTCCTGGAATATTGCCTATCTCCACTTCATTTAGTTGCTTTTCTGGGGTTTTATCTTGTTCCTTCCTCTGGTACATAGCCCTCTGCGTTTTCATCTTGTCTATCTTTCTGTGAATGTGGTTTTTGTTCCACAGGCTGCAGGATTGTAGTTCTTCTTGCTTCTGCTGTCTGTCCTCTGGTGGATGAGGGTATCTAAGAGGCTTGTGCAAGTTTCCTGATGGGAGGGACTGGTGATGGGTAGAGCTGTGTTTTGCTCTGGTGGGCAGAGCTCAGTAAAACTTTAATCCTCTTGACTGCTGATGGGTGGGGCTGGGTTCCCTCCCTGTTGGTTGTTTGGCCTGAGGCAACCCAACACTGGAGACTACCTGGGCTCTTTGGTGGGGCTAATGGTGGACTCTGGGAGGGCTCACGCCAAGGAGTACTTCCCAGAACTTCTACTGCCAGTGTCCTTGTCCCCACGGTGAGCCACAGCCACCCCCACCTCTGCAGGAGACCCTCCAACACTAGCAGGTAGGTCTGGTTCAGTCTCCCCTGAGGTCACTGCTCCTTCCCCTGGGTCCTGATGCGCACACTAGTTTGTGTGTGCCCTCCAAGAGTGGAGTCTCTTTTTCCCCCCGTCCTGTTTAAGTCCTGCAATCAAATCCCACTAGCCTTCAAAGTCTGATTCTCTAGGAATTCCTCCTCCCATTGCTGGACCCCCAGGTTGGGAAGCCTGAGGTGGGGCTCATAACCTTCACTCCAGTGGGTGGACTTCTGTGTTATAAGTGTTCTCCAGTCTGTGAATC
The DNA here is from genome assembly GCF_000442215.2 of Lipotes vexillifer. Lineage (NCBI taxonomy): Eukaryota > Metazoa > Chordata > Mammalia > Artiodactyla > Lipotidae > Lipotes > Lipotes vexillifer. Next base: position 206,040 of record NW_006777506.1, read on the forward strand.
ACCCACCCAGCAGTTATGGGATTTGATTTTACTGTGATTGTGCCCCTCCTACTGTCTGATTGTGGCTTCTCCTTTGTCTTTGGATGTGGGGTATGTTTTTTGGTGAGTTCCAGTGTCTTACTGTCGATGACTGTCCAACAGCTAGCTGTGATTCTGGTGTTCTCACAAGAGGGAGTGAGAGCACGTCCTTCTACTCTGCCATCTTGGTTCAGGCCCTGTATGATGGTTTGCATTTTATACTACACAAAATTTCACCATTAAACAGCTACATTACCAAATATTTTTTTTTTCCTGAGCATATCTAAACTAAAAAATATAGTCATGTTTAGCTGGTGGACAAAATACCAAGTTATCAGATGTTGCTACTTATGGAAAAAACAGACATATCCCAGGTCTCAGATGACCTCCAATGAATGGTACAGGTTTGCTTCACTTTAGATCATGCAAACGTATCACAAGAGTAACTTGATTTAATAGTAATGTGCTTTAATTGACCAAAAGATGAAAAATTCTTTTGAAGAGACAACATGGTAATGTATAACTGAAACAGAAGTCAAGGACTAGGTGTCAGGACAACTGGTCCTCTACCACTGACTAGCTGGGACCCTGGGCAAGTAAGTTACTATCTGAGCCTTATCATAAATAAACTCTGAGGAGATCAAGTAGGCAATCACAAGATCTCTTCCAAATTTAGAGTTTTATGAACAGTAAAAAAGGGTCAGAAAGGGGAAAATGATAACTTCCTAAGAAAAAATGGCATATTCATATACGCCACATATTTATAATGTGTCGAGTATTACCTGTGTGAGGCAAAGAGTATACACTAAACTCAAAGAGAGACTAATCTCCAAGCAGAGAGAATCCTTTTAAAAATGTTTGTTTGGGACAGTTTATGAAAACTAGAAATTGGTATCTAGTTATTTATTAAACAGTAATTAGCAAACATTTTTGTTTACAATGCATAGAGGTTTTAATGCATTGAAACAAACGTACACTATGAAATACCTTTTATAAGTAAAAGCATTCAAATAGATATTTACAAAAACTGTATTTGTTTATCTATGTCCAGTCAAACATTATTCATTTGCAGTAAAGTGTCCAAAAGAGCCCAAGTACTGTTAGCATTTTGTAATTCATAGATATGTGTGTGTATACAAATATAAGTATGTGCCATAAATTCAGAAATATGTTTTCATATATTACAAAAGAAAATTCATTGAATATTTTCAGTTAAAATTTATTGATGCCCACGTCAGACACTTAGTCCCTCAAGTAATAAACTTGTTTCATGGGGCTTCCCTGGTGGCGCAGTGGTTAAGAATCTGCCTGCCAATGCAGGAGACACAGGTTCGAGCCCTGGTCCGGGAAGATCCCACATGCCGCGGAGCAACTAAGCCCGTGTGCCACAACTACTGAGCCTGCGCTCTAGAGCCCACGAGCCACAACTAATGAGCCCTCGTGCCACAACTACTGAAGCCTGTGTGCCTAGAGCCTGTGCTCTGCAACAAGAGAAGCCACCGCAGTGAGAAGCCCGTGCACTGCAACAAAGAGTAGCCCCCTCTCACCACAAATGGAGAAAGCCCACGCGCAGCAATGAAGACCCAATGCAGCCAAAAATAAATAAATAAATATCCCTTTAAAAAAAAAAAAAAAACCAAAAAACTTGTTTCATGAATAGTAATGGGTGTTCAAATAAACACACCAAAAAGGATTTGCTCTAGCTAATTTGAATCATAGGACCCTTTTCTGTTTGTTTTTTTTTTTTAATCTTCGTTTATTTATTTATTTTTTGGCTGCGTTGGGTCTTTGTTGCTGAGCGTGGGCTTTCTCTAGTTGTGGCGAGTGGGGGCTACTCTTCATTGCGGTGCATGGGCTTCTCATTGTGGTGGTTTCTCTTGTTGTGGAGCATGGGCTCTAGGCACGGAGGCTTCAGTAGTTGTGGCACGCGGGCTCAGTAGTTGTGGCATGCAGGCTTCAGCAGTGGTGGCACATGGGCTTAGCTGCTCCGCGGCATGTGGAATCTTCCCGGACCAGGGCTCGAACCCGTGTCCCCTGCAGTGGCAGGTAGATTCTTAACCACTGTGCCACCAGGGAGGTCTGACACTTTTCTGTTTTAAAATTCAATTTAGGGGCTTCCCTGGTGGCGCAGTGGTTAAGAATCTGCCTGCCAGTTCAGGGGACACGGGTTCAAGCCCTGATCCGGGAAGATCCCACATGCCACAGAGCAACTACGCCCGTGTGCCACAACTACTGAGCCTGAGCTCTAGAGCCCATGTGCCACAACTACTGAAGCCCGCACGCCTAGAGTCCGTGCTCCGCAACCAGAGAAGCCACCAAAATGAGAAGCCTGCGCACCCCAATGAAGAGTAGGCCCACTCACCACAACCAGAGAAAAGCCCATGTGCAGCAACGAAGACCCAACACAGCCAAAGATAAAATAAATTTATTTATTTAAAAATAAATAACTAAAATTCTATTAAATTCAGCAGCATGAATTGAACACCTAAAACATGTGTCAAAATCCAATCTAATAAAGGCATTTGATTTGACATGGGATTTCTGGGATAAGAGCTCAAGGCATACAACCCTGACAGCAACCAATTCCAAAGTTTAACCGTCTATTATAGCTCCACATTCAGCCTAACTCACTCTGTCACATACACCCTTGAATAACATAAATGTCATAGGTGATTGAACTAGTCCAAGTTAAAGCAGAAGTTTGCAAAGAGTCTTTACATGATTGTGTTCTCTTCATCAAGAAAGATGTTTTTTTTAATAGTATCTTTTCCAATGCACGTGCCATTATGTTTCCCAGATGTTCTACCGTGCCCTATTTCTTAGTGTTCATGATGATGGGAACCACTGGCGTTTGTTCAGTAGCAGTCCTGACTGTCCTTCAAGCTAGCAGAGTACTGCTGAACAAAACTTTGCCATCATTCCACCTTCATTCCAGAATCACCTTCTTCTGATGATGGCTGCCTGACATGTGATTCCCTTATTCCTCAAATCCTTTATGCTTTGTATTGACAATTCTTTCACTTACTCATGCCAGTGTGTTTATGAATTAGGCCAAACCACATTTATAACTGTCATCTCTAAAATCACACTTCAATTCTGAAATCACCTTTACTTTAGTACTAAGTTATTAATTCCTTAGTGCCTTCGAACCATTTTATGAAACACAAGATATATGTCTGAGCACTACAGAGGGACACAAAAGATGATACAAGATTCTCCTTCAGGAATTTGCAATAGAGCTGGAGAAACAGGACAACTAGACATGAAAATGAATAATGTAAGGCAGACTGTGGTGAGCATCCAATCAGTGGAACAGATAATAGGCACTAGTGAAGTTAGCCCTGTGGCCTTCATGGCAGGGGTCAGACTGAAGCTTGTTCTTAAGGAAATAAGAGAGAATTCGAATAGGTGAGGAGTGGGTGTTTCAGCTCTATGAGAAGGCCAAACATGGTGGGTGGGGCTTCCCTGGTGGCGCAGTGGTTGAGAGTCCGCCTGCCGATGCAGGGGACGCGGGTTCGTGCCCCGGTCCGAGAAGATCCCACATGCCGCGGAGCGGCTGGGCCCGTGAGCCATGGCCACTGAGCTTGCGCGGCCGCAGCCTGTGCTCCGCAACGGGAGAGGCCACAACAGTGAGAGGCCCACGTACCAAAAAAAAAAAAAAAAGCAGGCGGGTGGGGTAGGATAGGGTAGCAAGGTTGGGGGAGAGGAGGCTTGTACTTGAGAATAGTAAGAAATCAGGCACACAATAGCCAGTCTCTGGAATTTTCATCTTTTTGAAAATGGCAGTGCCACTGAAGGATTTTAGTCAAACATTGTGTTTAAATATGATTTATCTGACTGTCGCACATGGAAGGAGGTGGCAGTAACTGGGAAAAGTAAGATCAACTAAAAGCCTCTGGGAATGTTTTTTATGAGTCCCAAAACCGATTGGTAGCAATCAACTTGAAATAAAATACAGAAGAGACACTGGCATTTGAGTATTATCTCTATGAAGAGGGTGAGTCAGAGACCCTGATTTACTGAATTTCACACAGACTTTGTATTCCTAAGGAACATGTTGTTTAAATACTCAACAGTAAAATCATAGGCCCATGTCGTGAGTGAAGTTAGTATTTAACACAAAGTCACCAACCTATTTTACATTAATGCTTACAGATTTTGGATACAAACTTTTTTTTTTTTTTTTCGCCGTACGCGGGCCTCTCACCGCTGTGGCCTCTCCCGTTGTGGAGCACAGGCTCCGGACGCGCAGGCCCAGCAGCCATGGCTCACGGGCCCAGCCGCTCCGCGGCATGTGGGATCTTCCCGGACCGGGGCACGAACCCGTGTCCCCTGCATCGGCAGGCGGACTCCCAACCACTGCGCCACGAGGGAAGCCCCGGATACAAACATCTTTAATCTACTTCAACACACATGCCCCATGCTTCTCCCATGTGGGCATATTTGCAACTATACATGAGGATGGAGGGTGGACATGTTTACAGAGCCTGTACCAGATGCCAGGCCCTCAGCCAATTCCACGAGCACAGACAGGTTGCTGACTTCCCATCTGTCTCTACTCTAGATTGTGCTCCAGCTCTCCAGCCTTGTCCAGGCATCTGTCTATGAGACGCGCTCGCCTGGATGTCTCTAGACTTCTCCAGCTCAACATCTGCAACACTGAGCACGTCGTTTCCTTTCCCTGGAGCCTGCTGCTCTCTACACAAGGTTCCCATCTCAAAGAATGGCAGAAACCTGGGGCTCTTCCTTGGGCTCTCCCACTGCCTCACTCCGCACATGATCTATCCTTAAGTTCTATTGATTCTACTTCCTGGATATCTCTCTTATTCAGCCACCTCTTGCCATTTCCATTGTCACCTCTTTGGTACAAGCTACCACCATCTGTAGTCTGCCAAAGCTTCCCAAGTGGCCTCCTGGCATCCCAGCAGCTACACTCCCATCCACTGCCCACACAGCAGCCAGTACGTGTGACCTTTCTAAAATGAAAATATGTTTGAGTTGCTTATCTGCTTAAAACCCTTTAATGGTTTCCTATTGATGCTAGAATAAAGTGAAAACCCCCTAATATGCTCCACAAAGCCCTTTATAGTCTGGCTCCTGCCCATCTCTCCATGCTTGCTTGGCACCTCTCTCCTCTCTAAGCACCAGCCACATGAAATTCGTTCAGTTCCTCTAATAGTCCATGCTCTGACTCTCTTCCTGGCCCCAACATATCCTATTTTTCCTGCCAGGAACACTTTTTCCCCTTCCTGAAAATTCTTATGCCAAGAAATGATTATCCTGAGCTGGAAGGACAGATTCACATTGATCATTATTGATCATTATTCCACATTGCATGTATACAGTCTTCTATATGTGTTAATAGTTTTAGCTATATCCCTATAACTACAAGAACCATATTTTGCAAACTACAATTCTGAATAGGACCGAATTTTGGACAATAGGACTGTCTTAGAACATTTTGGCTTTATATAAGTCCCATTTTTTGTAGAAGTGGACATTCCAGAACCCTGGACTTCTCCCATCAGGGACAAGGGGCTGCAGTAAGATTCCAAAAGGACAGAAGACAGCAGCTGCTCTAGGTGCATGTCACTTGATGGGGTTGAGGGCAGGCTGCCCCAAGTTGTGCTACTCTAGCATGAGGATTATTTTGAGCTGAAAACAATCAAAGCCCAAAAGACTCAGGAAGAGCCTCTGAACTTCCCCTTTACTGCCTAAAAGAATTTAAGAAGCTATCACCATAGATAACTGTAATAAAGTATTGAAATTAGGAGTGGTAGACAGGGAGGAGCCTAAGCAAAGCTGTTTGATCAGAGTCCTCTCTGTGTCCCACTGTCTTTGGATGGCCCAGCAAACATTAACTCTTCCTATCTTCCTGTGAATTATCTTACTTTCCCTCAAGGAAAAAAAAGCCTCAGACCCCCAGCTCTTTCTCCTTCGTCCAGAATATATATAAACCTCACCTTGCCTTGCTGTCTTTGAAATTCTTCATACTTAAGTGAATTCCCCATCCGCATGTAATAAATTTGATTTTTCTCCGTTAACCTGCCTTGTGTCATTTTAATTGCCAGCCAAAAGAACCAAGGTGGGGAAGGGGAAATTTCCCCTCTCCCTCACACAGTGGGCTTGATATTTAGTCCAGTATGTTGCTGAAGATTAATCTTGTGGAGTTTTCTTATGCCTGCTCAGTGAAGGGGTGCCAAAAACAACACACACACACACACACACACACACACACACACACACCACACACACCCCTCTATGGCCCTTATAAGTGTAAATCATCTTTGAGGCACCCAGAGGAAGATCTGTCACTTGAAGGAAGGAGGAGCAGAGAGCCCTCTACTTGCCCTTACCTACCTCAGGATATAGTCTTATTGTCCAAGAGCAGGGTGTAATTAAGCCCTTTGTCAGGGTTAAATAGGAAAAAACCCATTCCATAAGGAGGAACAGGAGAAGTGGTTCCAGATTCAGAATGAATGGACATGGGTACCTAGGCGGATTTGAACCCAGAACTCCCGGGGCAAGTGGCCTGGGCTGTGTGGTGGGATTTGAGCACCTGGGAACCCCAAGTAACAGAAATCGTTGGCAGAACTTACCATGAAGGCAACGAGATGATCTTCCCTGAAAGATCCCTTAAGGGCATTATGCTAAGTGAACTAAGTCAGACAGAGAAAAACAAATACTGTATGATCTCACTTATATGTGGAATCGTAAAACAACGGACTCACAGAAACAGAGAACAGATTGGTCGTTGCCAGAGGAGCTGGGGGGAGGATGGGTTAAAGGGGTCAAACTTCCAGTTATAGGATAAATTAAGTCACAGGTTGTAATGTACAGCATGGTGACTATCGTTAACAATACTGTACTGTATATGAAAAGTTGCTAAGAGAGTAGAGCTTAAAAGATCTCATCGCAAGAAAAACTTTTGTTAACGACGTGAGGTGACAGGTGTTAACTAAACTTATTGTGCTGATCACTTTTCAATGATCATACATTAAATCATTATGTTGTATACCTTAAACTGATACAATGTTATATGTCAATGATATCTTAATAAAAGTGGGAAAAAAAGATCCTGAGGACTTGTGAATGGACAGATCAATAGCGGCCCAGCATCAGCTGCTAGAATATCTTGGACCTAGTTGTCAACGGCGGCGCATGCAGGCCTGAGAGCCAATTGGGCAATGACAAAGGCATACAGCCCTGGCTCTGGTCGCCTGGGGATGGAACTCAGCAGCCTCTCCAAAGCCCCCTCAGGGTTTCTGGCCCTTATCACAGCACTAATTTTACACCTATTTCTAAACTCTTTTGGTTATTATGGAAACAATAATGGTTAACTGGGAGTTTGTGAAATCTCTTAATGGTTTAGTCAAGATCCCACAATGAGTAACAGGCGGAGATTGAAACCAAAAAAAAAAAAAAAAAAGTGACACAGTAAAGATGGGTGGTACATTGTGCCATCAAAAACAAAGAAATAGAGGCGAGAAGGGAGAGACCCATGAGCTCATTGGCCCATGACAGTCAAAGACACTTCCCTACAATGTTTTGATGGTCTCTGGTTCTGACTGGAGCCACTGGAAGCTATGCCAAATCACGTTAAGTCTGCATAAAGTGAGGTTTCTGGACAGAGTAATGTGACACAGAACAAGGGCAATGTGACTAGACCCCATTATCTCAGTGCCTTTGATAACACACTGGAAAGCAGAGTGGGGTTGTGAATCGACTGAAATCTTCCATAAATGGACTCTAAATACAGGCTACATAACTTCCAAAAACTCCCCAGAGAAACTCCTATTATGTACACAGAAGGGGGAATGAAGCCAGTCCCATCTGGCTGGGTGGAGAACATTCTCTGCTTAGTGAAACTTCATGGTTCTTGTGTTTAGTGCCAAATGCATGTTCATACTAGACCAAGGCCCTGCACACAGAGGTGTAAGTGTACTAGTTAGATGGTGCAGGCAGTGCTGGGGAATTCTTTGTCTCTAAAACATCAAAACCACAAGGTAAGATATTAATAAGGTTATCATTTTTGTAAAGTCCCTAATGAGTTATGAGCCAATATTATGATGAACGTTGGTCAGGGTTGCTAGAGCAAAATAGAGTGACATTATCTTTTTCCATTAGCCTTCTATCATTACACAAGCTAAAATCAAGAACAGACTGAGATGCATCACTAGTGACTTTTGCTCAGTGGCGCTGACACTCTCAGGGAAACCTCAGAACTTTCAAGTAAATGTACAATGAAATTATTAGGAAATACAGTAAAGGCACAGATGGATGAGGTGACTCAACTCAAATGTCACCTGCCCAGAAAGGCCTCCCCTGACAAGCCTTCTCCCTTCTTCCCTACGTAGTAACCTCTTTTTACTCTGTAACACATAACTTTGATAACTATCAAGTTATCTTGTGAATTTGTACATGTGTTTGCCCCTCTTTCCTGTCTGAATTGTAGAGCCCAAAGAGGGGAACTTTGCATGGTTCATTACTCTTCCTAATACCTTTATAGGTTGGCACAGAGTAAGTCCTCAATAACATTTGACTGGTTACCTTTCCAAGTGCCAAGTAACAAAGAGCTCAATTGTCTGTACCTGAAGGTTTTGCAGAGTCCAGAAAAAACAGCATTCACATCAATTTATCAAAAACATCACATACTGGAAAGAGAAATCTTTTTTATTATGGACCCAATAGTAATGAAATCGGTACCTAGAGGCAACAGGGTCTGAAGCAATGCAACTCCAAGTGTGGTCCATGGACTAAAAGCACCAGCATCCCTTGGCAGTTTGTTAGAAAACCAAAATCAGGGCCCCAGTATCAGTATATCTGAAGGTGGATCCAAAAAAAACCCATCTGTTTAGCAAGTTTTCCAGGCGATTCTTATATACCCTAAAGTTTTGAGTAACTTCAGAAATAAAGGTGAAAATAAACAAGAAATGTCAAAAGGACTAGGATTTTGCCAGGGACAATTGGTACATTCTTGCTGTCACTGAGATTTTTAAAAATCAGGAAAAAGGAAGAGGAGGAATTATACTCAAAATTATATGCATGAATATGGTGCTCTGTCTACATGTGCCATCAGATACCTACTCCACGTCCTGTTGCGCTGAGGCTTCCCTGCCCTGACTAAACAACCAGCAAGCTGGCCACGCTCTTTGTGTACAAAACCCTCACTTCGTTGGATTTCCCTCTCCTTCCAGAGGCAGCACCGTCCGTGGCTCTTTCTAGGAATCATTCTAACAGATGACTGACCAGCCCAACTGAGAAAAGGCAGCCCAAGTGGGGACCAGAGGGCAGCCGTGCCATACCATGATTTAGATGTCTGATGCAGTCACTCAGGAGGGCACTGAACTTCCTCTGGTCAGCGGCATGCTGGAAGCAGAAGTAGCCATGTCTGAGGAATGGCTGCCACAGGTACACCGGGAATTCCTTGGGCAGGACCACAAAGGGCTGCGTGTTCTCCTTCTCACTGGACGCTGAAGAAACATGGACAACACAAAGATGTTTTAAAACGTGTATCTCTCATTTAAAATATTTATTTCAGGCTGGGGGGCAGCCAATGCGATGGAAAGGTGGTGTGAGATGTCTTTACTGGGTGGGGGGAAAGAAGAGTTCAGCTTCACCTGTCTCACTCTAGCAGGTGGCCTCACCTCCTATCCACAACCAAGGCCATCAGACATAATCTATCTCAACTCGCTCACCGGGAATGAGCCACAAAAAGAGCTCACTCCTCCCTACCGGTCCTCGGCAGTTGATGCGTCTACCTGTCAGGCACTCACCCTACCCTCCCCCAGGCGCCCATCCCACCAGGTCTGCTCTCTGCTCTGCACCCTCTCCCGCCTCCTTGTCACTGCTACACTAGCATTTGCTGCTTTGGTGCCATCAACCCCTATTCTCACCCTAGTCTTGCTCCTGCTCCACCAGTCCCCAAACCAAATTGCCTGTTACTAATGTCATCCTGACTGCCGGCCTATGGCTTCTTCATTACCCACCCTTTCAACCCGACTGGAAACATCTGTTGCTGTCAATTACCCCTTCTTTTGAAAACATTCTCTTGACTTCCAGGGGTACCTCTCTCCTCGTGTCCTTCATGCTTTTTAAAAACTGTTTCCCCTTTTCAGCTTTATTGGTTCCTCTGCCCCTTCTCTCCATCTCCCTCTTTAAGTGTTGGTATTTACCCTGTTCTGTGCTGGTTTCTGCTCCATTCTCATCTCTACTCTCCTGAGGTGTCATCATTCTTCCCATGACTTTGCATATTGCTTCTGCAATTCATATTTCCTTTTCCTCCTTCCTTTCCACCATGCTTTTGCATAGAAAACTCTCATTCGTCCTTCAAGAGTCAGTTCAAAAGCCACCTCCTCTGGGGTGCCTTTGTTGGCACCACCCTCTGCCACCAGAGACAGAGTTGGGTGCTCCCTACCTTGTTCTCCCAAAATAATGTAATGATCTGTTTTTGTGTCTGGTACCCACACTCAGAATGAGAGACATAAAGTGAGATAAGCCTCCCCAGCCAAATAATTTTCCCTGGGAAGCAGAACCACTGCCCCGGAGCTCCTAGAGGATGGAGGCTTCATCTTACTTATCTTTGTATGCTCAGCGCATAGCAGAGCCATGGGACCTAGCAGATGTTCTACTACGGTTTGTTGAATGAATAAATGTGCTGTGTTGTCCTAGGAAATTTTAAAAGCCTTAAACAATGGGACTTTCACCTCTTCCCTCAAAATCAATTCCAAGAAACTCACGTTAACCCCTTATCATTCAGATCCCCTGTCTAAACTTTATTCCCCTCCGTGCATTCCAATTCTATGGTATTGCACTAGGATAAACGAGCCCCAGTTTATTTCCAGAGTCACGGAAAACAAGCAGAAGAAAAAATTAGTTCTGTGCTCTCAGCCTACATAATGGGCACAATCTCAAGGAAAGCAAGGGAAGAGGGACCCAGTAAGAGGCAACTGAAAGCACTGGGCATACCAAGAAATGGATCATAACCCTAAGGAAGGCTCCAGAACTGAGTCTTGCTACTGGCAAATGAATAAATCAAGATTGGCTTAGATAAAGAATAGATTTCCTGGGGCATACATTGGAATTCTGTTTCTGAAGGTAACAGAGTCAAATGCACTGGGAGCACAAACTTCGGCCCACCAGTCCCTAGCAAAATGCCTGGCACATGATAACATAAGAATGAATCGACACATGAAAGACAACAAATGAATAAATGATTGAATGCTGTAGTAGAGACCTCTTAGTTGTAACACATCTCTATTCTCTCCTCTTTCTCAGTAATAAAACCCCTGATTTTTAGTTTAGCAAGTGCCTGCATACAATAAAGACTACATTTCCAGCCTCCCCTGCAGTTTTGTGTGTCACAGCCACTAAGTTTTAGCCAATGAAATGTAACCTGAAGTGACAGTGAGACTTCCCAGAAGCATCCTTAAGGAGAGGGAATGTGCCTGCCTCCTCATCTTTTCTCCTTCCTCCTGTCTGGAATGAGAAAGCCATGGCTGGAGTTCAAGCAGCCACCCTGGACTATGTAAATCTGGGCCACAACCCAGAGATAAAGGGGCAGAAAGCTAAAAAGAGTCCCTGACATTTATGGAACTGCCACACCAGCCTGTACTGGTAATATCCAAATATTTTTAGCAAGAAAATAAAACATATGTATTTAATTTGAGATTTTTGTTGTGTGCAACAAAAGTAGATTCTAGCTAATAAAATGCCAAACGAGTGAATCATTTTAGCAAAACATGGGACCATTTTTGAACATCATCTTAGCACACTACTGTGTAAAGAAGACCTACATTGATAAACCTCCAGTGCTTTACCTCTAGTGAGGTTAATTTCTCCCATCTTTATTGTGCCTTTATTCTTTCCAATAAAATTAGAATCACACTGCTGTTAACAGTGTGATTCCTGTTAACATAGTTTTGTGAAACACTCTCCTTGCCCTTTCCAAGATGTCACAATTTTGTACAAACAATTAAAAGCAACATTCACCACTTAACATTTAAAAAAGCCTTAGGAAGCCCCATAAAATTCATTCCTATTAGTCTCTTGTTATCACTCATTTAACATTTTACAACAATTTTCCAGATACCATTAGTCTGCATTTTTTCTGAGTTGGGTTATAAGGATATCACAAATGATCTACTGTAGAATATTCTATTTTTAAAACTGAGAAGGGCACAACATACAAGTTAAAAAGTCTTTGAAATGTCCAGTCTGAAGCCCTGGGCCAAATGGCACTAGTCACACAGGCCTTGTGTTTTTTATTCCTTTTCATTCCTTCTGATATATTTCATCAATAAATCAATAAACATATTGTCAGTTCTGACTGATTTCATCGGAAAGTTCTTTTGAAGTGGTTCTAAAGAGTATTGGCATCCCCATTTCTAAGTGGCAGCTCCAAAGCCAAGATAACATGTAAGTAGATGTTAAAATATAATAATATGTATAGTGTACATAAAGTGTTGTTTTAGCTTGAATTACTTAGTAAGAGTTTGTTAATCTAGGTTTATGGTTCATGTACTAATCCTATAACAGTGTCATTAAAAACACTATGCTAAGCATTCTGCACTGAAATAACAATTGATAAAATAATTTTATATTTTCCCCATAAATTCCAGTGAAATGATTATACCTATTAATAAGAACCAGGGCTCTCTTCAAGAAACTAAGTAATTACTGTGCAGTGTGATTTACACAGAGCCAGATGGTGTTATTACATTATCCACAGTTCATGAATTTCTATGAAACGCTCTATTTCATCTGAATATTATCCATCACACTCTCTACATGGAAAAAGTGAAATGAATGAGAATCAAAGTATGTTAGAGCTGGTAATATCCTTCTAGATTTTCAATTTCAAGGCCCTAGAACTGGGAGAAACAGAAATCAGAGAGGTTCAGCAACAGCTAGGGAAAATGCCTGATAAGCGTCACAGATAGAACTAGATAAAAATCCAGCCTTCAAATTCTCAGCTCAATGCTCTTTCCACGGCAGCATTCAGCTATTATTAAAGATATGCTAATTAATGCAATGCTTTTTTTACACAGTAGCTATGAGTTACTGTAATGCTTGTTAAAAATATTTTGTTGATTTAGGATATTTTATTGCATATCATCCTAAAATTAGAAAAATAATATTCTCTGACAGGTCTTACTGAAAGATCAGATTATACATTTCACAGACTGGGCCCTACATATTTATTTCTGCTGTCTTGTGTAAAGCTTGCAATATATTCCAAAGCTTCAAGATGCCGGACCAATGGTATATTTTCCATGTGCTAGAAGCACAGTGACTGACTGTGTATTACCAAGTATGATTTAAAGTAACAGAATTGTTACAGTGTTTACCTGGATTAGAGAAATTATATCTTCCATTTGCCTATGGAGAATGTGTCTAGCCCAGGGTTTCTCAACCTTGGCAACTACTGATATTTAATGCCAGATAATTCTTCATTGTCAGGGGTTGTTTAGCAAGCGTCACTGGCCTCTACCCACTAAATGCCTGTAGCACGATCCTCCCAAGTTGTGACAACCAAAAATGTCTCCAGACACAGCCAACTGTCCCTGGAGAGTGAAATCATCACTCCTCCCCTTGAGAAGCACTGATCTAGCTAAACAAACATGTTTAGGAATTTTGTCTTGGGAAGGAATGCTCAGCAACTCACCAATGGGGTCTGGGAAATGCCGATCAGATAATAAACCGTATTCATCTTCTGAGGTTAACACCTTGCCACCAGCTGGAAGAATTCGGCTTTTAGGGGGAGCTCCTCTCTGATAGGCCTGGGAAAGGAAAGGCATAAGTGAGTGGATTTTTTCCTCATTTGGATTTTTGGAAAATATCAGGAATATAAGAAATAGACAAATATACTCAGAGATAGAAATTCCCACACTATGTCAACAAGTAAGAGCCATTTATTCAAAAAATATGTTTTGCACTGGAAGCCTCTGTCAGAGACAGTATCAGGACTTGCTCCAGGACCAAAAGGAGGAAAGGCTATTACACTTTCCACTGGCTATGTTTTAGCTGCAGTGATTGTGTCAGGGAAGGTCACATGACCTCAGCATGTCCAATCAGAGTAAGTGTTAGGGTTCGTCCCAGGGCCAGCGAGAAAAGCTCTTATAGATTCCACTGGCTATATCCTGGCTGCAGTGATTAGGTCACGGTCAGTCACATGACCTGATTCAATCCAATCAGAGTGAGCTTCAGGCCTTGCAACAGGGGCTGACATGAAAGCCTCAGCTCTGCGAGGAGGTGAGGACAGGACACCACCACTATCTTGTTACTGTGGAGGACTGTGAAGGAGCCTGACAATGGAGATTGTGGCCTGTTAGGGAAGTCAGGCTGAATGAAGGCAAAGATCTGAGATGGAAGAAAGAACAAAGTGAGTTCTGATATCACTGGAGCCATGGATCGAAATGCGCCTGAAACCGGACCTGTGCTGTGGAGATTTCAAGTCAGGAGCCACCAATCCCAGCCCCTTTTTCTTTTTTTTTTTTTTTTAATCTTAAGGAAAAAAAATTTTTATTGAAGTATAGTTGATTTACAATGTTGTGCTAGTTTCAGATGTACAGCAAAGTGATTCAGTTACATACATATATATATATATATATATTCCTTTTCAGATTCTTTTCCATCATAGGTTATTATAAGATACTGAATACAGTTCCCTGTGCTATACAGTAGGTCCTCGTTGATTATCTATTTTATGTATAGTAGTGTGTATCTGTTAATCCCAAACTCCTAATTTGTCCATCCCTTCCCCTTTCCCCCTTTGGTAACCATAAGTTTGTTTTCTATGTCTGTGAGTCTATTTCTGTTTTGTAAATATGTTCATTTGTATCATTTTTTTTAGATTCCTCATATAAGTGATACTGTATATTTATCTTTCTCTAACTTACTTCACTGAGTATGATAATCTCTAGGTCCATTCATGTTGCTGCAAATGGCATTACCTCATTCTTTTTTATGGCTGAGTAATATTCCATTGTATATATATACCACATCTTCTTTATCCATTCATCTGTTATGGACATTTAGGTTGCTTTCGTGTCCTGGCTATTTAAATAGTGCTGCTATGAACACTGGGGTGCATGTATCTTTTCAAATTAGAGATTCTCTGGATATGTGCCCAGGAGTGAGATTGCTGGATCATATGGTAACTTTATTTTTAGTTTGTAAGGAACCTCGATACTGTTCTCCATAGTGGCTGCACCAATTTACATTCCCACCAACAGTGCAAGAGGGTTCCCTTTTCTCCACACCCTCTCCAGCACTGATAATTTATAGACTTTTTGATGATGGCCATTCTGACTGGTGTGAGGTGATACCACATTGTAGATTTGATTTGCATTTCTCTAATAATCAGCAATGCTGAGCATCTTTTCATGTGCCTTTTGGCCACCTGCATGTCTTCTTTGCAGAAATGTCTATTTAGATATTTTGCCCATATTTTGATTGTGTTTTTTTTCTTCTTTTGATATTGAGCTATATGAGCTGTTTGTATATTTTGGAAATTAATCCCTTGTCAATTGCATCATTTGCAAATATTTTCTCCCATTCTACAGGTTGTTTTTTCATTTTGCTTATGGTTTCCTTTGCTGTGCAAAAGCTTATAAATTTGATTCAGTCTCATTTTTTATTTTTGCTTTTGTTTCTATTGCCTTGACAGACTGACCTAAGAAAACATTGGTATGATCTATGTCAGAGAATGTTTTGCCTATTTTCTCTTCTAGGAGTTTTATGGTGTTAGGTCTTATAATTAAGTCGTTAAGCCATTTTGAGTTTATTTTTATGTATGGTGTGAGGGTGTGTTCTAACTTCATTGATTTAAATGCGGCTATCCAATTTCCCCAACACCACTTGCTGAAGAGAATAACTTTTCTCCATTGTATATTCTTGCCTCCTTTGTTGAAGATTAATTGACTATAGGTGTGTGGGTTTATTTCTGGGCTCTCTATTCTATTCCATTGATCCATATGTCTGTTTTTGTGCCAATATCACGCTGTTTTGATTAATGTAGCTTTTTTTTTTTTTTTGGCTGTGATCATGTGACCAGCTCTAGACTAGACCAATCACTTCAATCAGGGTAGAGCTTTACTTGACCTGATGTGGGTCACAGCCCCTCCTGGTCCCAAGGGTGAAAAAAATGTTTTGCGTCCTTGCTACTTGTGGGTAGTACTTTAATACTTTTGTGGGACGGTCACAAGATGGTAAGTCAGAGTCCCTAATCTCAGAGAGATTCACTGTAGATATGTTTCTCAAAGGGGGTGAAACATAATCTCAGTAACTTCAGAAATTCTGCACCACACTTATCATTTCAGATGCTAGCGCCTGAATCATTCTAATAACCAAAAGGATGATGATGCATACAGACACTTACCACACAAAATGCTTGGAGACTAATGACAAATGAGACTGTGGGACATGTAACTTCAATTATGGTTGCCAAGGATTTTTACCAGAAACATAAAAATGTAACTATGATAAAATATACCACCACTTTGCCCTCAGGCGTGTTTTGCATTTTACTGTTTTGTAGTAAAATGATCTGGGATGGAAGTGTAATATCATGACATGACATCAGAACAAATTCCGGCCAGCAGACAAAAAGCTCTGCTGTTTGAGAAATGTAAAAGGGGTGCAGAGCATCGCTAAAGCAGTGAAGCAGTTGGTTAAACAGATATACTAACATGGACATGCAGATAAGATAAAATGTAAGTATGTGCATCTGATGGGAGGGCATAAGTCAAGGGAAAATTTTGAGACTAACAAGCTAAAAGCAAGTTGAGAACTGAAACCACGAAACTGTGGGACCCAAAATCTGTAGTGTACTCGCGAATAACTAAAATAATGTTGATCAGGGCCATAAAAATCAGAGTAAATGCTCATTCTGCAAGTAGCAAGACTCATTCTGCATCAATAAGATAGTGACTGAAGAAACCCAAACAAAACAAACTCTTGTATACCTAAGAAGGTTGTTTTCATTCTTTTAAGAACTACTAATCAAGTGCTCAAGCACATCAGGACCCAGAGCAGAAGAGAGAAGAATCCAAAATGGTGTGATTTTGAGAAAGTCTAGGAACAGGTTGATTCAGACTGGCTCAAATGTGAATTGTGTTATCTGTGAAAACAGGCCTAATCTAGGCTTTAATAAACATTATATATTATATTATTTAATCCTCAAAACAACATTGTGGGGCTTCCCTGGTGGCGCAGCGGTTGAGAGTCCGCCTGCCGATGCAGGGGACGTGGGTTCGTGCCCCGGTCCTGGAAGATCCCACATGCCGCGGAGCGGCTAGGCCCGTGAGCCATGGCCACTGGGCCTGTGCATCCGGAGCCTGTGCTCCACAACAGGAGAGGCCACAACAGTGAGAGGCCCAAGTACCGCAAAAAACAAAAAACAAAAAACAAAAATAACCCCCAGCATTGTGAATTAGACATTATCTCCATTTTATAAACGAGAAAAATGAAGCTCAGCGAGGTTAAATAACTTGCCAATGACCCAGTGGTGAGTAGGTGACAAATCCAGAATTCATACCTGGGTTTGTCCAGCCCCAGCGCAAGTGTATAGGAAGTAGGAAGTGAGAATGAGAATGCTCATTTTTTTCCTCCTCAATTACCAGCCAAAACTGGATTTTCAATAAAAGAATAGGCAGTTTATAGATAGATACTTAATGTATAACTCTTAGGTATAATTTTTTTAAAAAACCTTCTGTAATTAAAAAGCAGGATATCATTAAAACTTTAAGGAATTATGGCACACTACATGGGCATTTTTCTTCCAAGTTTAAAAAAAAAATTGGTTATTACCAAATTCAGTGACCATATCTTAACAATCGGAACAAGTTCACCTGAAAATGATGAGCAAAGTAAAGAAAGCAATATAGTCCATAAATTGCAAGTTGAGCGAGCAAGCGTAAAAAAATGAAAAGGGGAAAAAAACCACCAAAATTTGATTTAAAATGAAACCTCCATTAGTGCCAAATGTGGTGAAAACCTTAATAAATACAAGAGTGAGTTCTATGAGTGTTTCCTCCACATTAGTTAGTTGTCATACTGACAACTGCTCTATATTGGGCTCTGCCAGCACTTGGCCATATGCTAAGGGCTTCAATGCATTCATGTCTTTAATCCTCACTACAACATTGTGATGAAGGAATCATGCTCACCATTTTACAGATGAGAAAACTGAGGCTCAAGATTTATAACTTATGCAAGGACACATATCTGGTAACTGGTAAAGGTGGGATTCAAAGTGCATAATATTAACCATTAGGCTATATTGCCTCTTCTCAAGCTTCCCTGAGAGGACAGTATAACGGGCCGTATGAAATCTAAAGTGATTTGTTATTATTATCATTATTTGTACTGTATTGATCATTTGCTTCAGAGAGCAAATCAAATGTTGACTAAAATCCTAAAATAGATAAAGCAGAGAAGACACTGGCTTAACAAATGTTGAAAAGAATAAGACTACCCAAGAAAGCACTCGAGTACTGCCTGGTAGGTGGTATAATAAGTTTGTATTATATTTTATTTCTATTTTCCATCAAAAATTGGAAGGAGACACATTATCTGTCAGCCTGAAGCCTCTTCCTAAAGGTTTAGCATCAGGGGTAATTACTCAGTATCTGCAGAGGATGTCCTGACTAGTTTTGAACTTAGAATGAAGAGTGCAGAGTTTTAAATATGTTACTAACTTTAACCCATAAATAGTAACTATTCATTTCAAAGGGAGCTTGAGAATCTATGTAGACTGAATATGTGTACAGTATGAGATCTGGAACGAATCAGTGGGATCATTCAGCCTCACACTCTAGTTTAATGGAGGCCTGACCTCAACTTTAGTTTTCCAAATTCTCTGCCCAATGTTCTTTCATTTACACCACATTACCTCCCTTGATGGGGAAAGAAATGGGAACCAATAAAAACTAAGGTCCTCTCAGGTGCTAGGCACTGTACATATGCTATCTCATCTCTCCACATTTTACAGACAAGGGAAAAAATGAGATAACCAAGAAAATGCTAGGGAAAAAAATTCATACGTAGAAGTGAAATAAAGTGAAAAGTTCTGAATTTTTAGGAACCCATGCAAATCCAGTCACAATCTTAATAAATAATTCCTCTGCCACAGAGGAGGCTTAAGAGTGGGAAGACATGGAGACACAGAGCAGAGAGGGAGAGATATCAGGGAGGTGATTAAGACAGGCCTCGAGGCCCAATGATCATAGGAAAGGCTCCCACACTGGCCACTCAGTATAACCTTCTATCTTCACACTCACTTGCAATTACTTGTTCAAAGTCTACGTTGCCCACTAGACCGCAAGCATCTGTCTAATCTACAGTGATATGCCTAGAACCTACTATAACCCACAATAAATATCTGTTGACTGAAATGAATACCTGAATCTGTTAGTGCTCACTGAATCAGTCAGTCTCAAAGGAGAGGGCTTGCCAGTCAACCCAGCCAACATTTTAGAAAATTGCAAGAATCAGTGGTAACAAGGAAATGTCTTACCTCTTTGTTCTCATAGCTTTCCACAGCAAAGTCATTTTTAACCACAACATATCTCTCCTTCCATTTCTTTATGTCCTCAGCAAACTGTGATAGCTCTGCTTCATACAAAACAGTTCCAGGCTCCAATGGTGGCTTAAAGAAGATGAATGCAATTAACTGTCACAACAAAAGATAGCATATCATGCTACCACTAAGTCTATTCACAGTATTTCAAGGAATATTTTCAGAAACTATCTTGTGCTGAGATCCTGGGGAAATTGTTGCTTCCCCCCACCTCCCTCCACATTTCCCTTTCCTACTTCTCCTGACCAAATGCAAATATTTGTCTTATTGATATTTTTGTGATTTGCATTCCCTTCATTATCCTACAAGAACAGAAGCATATGCTAGAAGGGATTATAGTAGCAAGGTTATGCCTTGCATACCTGTGGCACTTAATAAATCCTTGGTAAACTCTGTGGAAGAGAGGGAGTGAGGCAGTTAACTGTAAGTTGTGGACATCTATCCCAACACCCTCAATATACCTCAGGGTTAATTAAAACAGGGGAGTTAACAGGCTGTTCCCCTCTTTGTCAACCTTCAGGGGCTGCCTCAAGAGTCAGTGTTCAGTGGTTTCCCCAGATCCAAAGGTCTGGGAACCAAGGCTAAAAACACTTAACCCACCTTTGTGCTCTTCAAGGAGACTCTGTTTACTCTCTAATTAAAGAACAAGCAGGCAAGCCAGCAAACCTTCATTCTACCTCTTCCACTTAAAGGTCTAGGGATTTCTCGTTCACAACCCCGGCTAAAAGCCAAGTCATCACTGATTTCTCTCTTCTATTATTTGTGCTGTAGGGAAGTCTCTGTTAGATACCTAGTTAGGTCTTCTATTGGGCTAACCGTGTAAGGGGTAATTCCCATCCTGCCTCATGTATTATCTCAAAATATAGGAATGGGCCTCCTGTCTTTCACGTGTCACTGACTTTACACTGATGTTATTCAAACACTATAGTGCCTTTAAAACAATATTGTAAACCAACTATATTTCAATAAAGAAAAAACGATAGTCCCTTTAGAAACTCATGCCTCCCCTTTCAAGCAAAATTTACATGAACCATACAGAGAAGAGTGATACGCTAATCTTTTTAAGAATCTGCTAAGGGTTGAAATAAATAGCCTTATAAATTCCAGGGCTTAATATTGAGGCAGATAATGAGGCACTCTCCTATATGGACTCATTAACACGTAAAAGAGGACCTCACTCTCCTCTTAAAATGAGACTGCAAACCATATATAAGCTGAACTTTATAGTTCTTAGGTACAGCATTTCTTAAACCTGGGCCACTTTTTTTCTTTTCTTTCTTTCTTTCTTTCTTTCTTTCTTTCTTTCTTTCTTTCTTTCTTTTAATTTATTTATGGCTACATTGGGTCTTCATTGCTGCGCACAGGCTTTCTCTAGTTGCGGCGAGTGGGGGGGGCAAGCGGGGACTACTCTTCGTTGCAGTGCGCGGGCTTCTCACTGCGGGGCATGGGCTCTAGGTGCACAGGCGGCAGTAGTTGTGGCCTGCAGGCTTCCGTAGTTGTGGCTGACGGGCTCTAGAGCACAGTCTCAGTAGTTGTGGCGCACGGGCTTAGTTGCTCCGCGGCATGTGGGATCTTCCCGGACCAGGGCTCGAACCCATGTGCCCTGCATTGGCAGGTGGATTCTCAACCACTGCGCCACCAGGGAAGCCCAAACCTGGGCCACTTAGATCAACTGATACGCTTGTTAAAAATGCCGCCTCACCAACCATCCAGATAGTGGAGACTTGGTCAAACTGTGTCCCTGAGCGAGGACCCTGTGGAGCAGAGCAGCCCTCTGCAATCTATGCGGTGGACACGCAGGGCATGTAATATGAGGGAAAAACAAACTACTGTTTTTAAGCCAGTGAGATTTTGCTGTTGTCTTTTTACCATACCATATATTACTGTATCCTGATCGGTTTAATCTTATTAATTTAAGTCCTTCATTATATTGAGTATTTTTATTGTGGTAAAGTACACATGAACACAGGATGCTTTTCCATTTATTTATGTGTTGTTTAATTTCTTTCAGCAACATTTTGTTTTCAGTGTACAATTCTTTCATCTACATGGTTAAGTTTATCCCTAAGTATTGTATTCTTCTTTTCCTTACGTTATTTTTTATTGTGGTAAAATAAATACACATGGCACAAAATTTACTGTTTTAACCATTTTTAAGTGTACAGTTCATTGGCATTAATTATTAATATAATTATTAATTATATTCACATTGTTGTGCAACCATCACCACTATCTATCTCCAGACCTTTTTATCACCACAAACTGAAATTCTGTGCCAATTAAATAATAACTCTCTATTTCCCTCACCCCCACTCCCTTGTTACTACTATTCTACTTTTTGTCTATTTGAATTTGACTCCTCTGGGAAATTCATGTAACAGGAGTTGTACAATATTTGTCAAAAAAAATGCAGCCTCACCCTAGACTTATATCCTATATACTATACCATACTGATACTATATCAGAATCTCTGGGGGTACAGACCAGAGTTTGCATTTTTATCAAACTCCCAAAATTTTGTCAATCACTGTTTTATGGGGATGACAATTAGTTATCTGTACAAAGCCATGCTGCTAAATCTATTGGTCAACTTTCAGCAATATCTGACCTATTTATCACTCCCTCTTTCTTTTTTTTTTTTTTTTTTTTTTTTGTGGTACACGGCCCTCTCACTGTTGTGGCCTCTCCCGTTGCAGAGCACAGGCTCCGGACGCGCAGGCTCAGCGGCCATGGCTCACGGGCCCAGCTGCTCCGCGGCATGTGGGATCTTCCCAGACCGGGGCACGAACCCGTGTCCCCTGCATTGGCAGGCGGACTCTCAACCACTGTGCCACCAGGTAAGCCCTGAAACCCCTTTTTATTTGACTCTTGCACATTGTACTTTCCTGATTTTTTTTTTCCTACTCCACAGGCTATTTTTCTGTCAGTCCATCTTGCTGAATCTTTCTCCTTTTTCTGATCTCCAAATGTTGGAGGGGCCAGGACTTGGTCACGGAAGCTCTCCTTTTCTCTGTTTATACTTTCCCTTGATTATGCCCCACGACTTTAATATCAGTTATGAGCTAAGAACTCCCCAATTTCTATTCCCTAGCCTCAACCTCTCCACTGAGCTCCAAATCAGAGCATTCAACTACCTAGTCAGTATTTCCATGGGTGTATGTGAAATAAGTATCTTAAACATAACGTGGCCAAAAGTGAAATGATTCCCATCCACCTCTGACTCTTCTGAGTAAAAAACAAGTCCATCTGCTTATTTGCTCAAAGCTAAAAGCCAAGTCATCACTGACTTCTCTCTTCTTCTATTATCTCATACCCAACCCATCAACAAGTTCTGTCAGCTCTGACTTGGACTCTTCTCACAACTGTTTCCATCACCACCCTAGTCCAATTGGCCATCATCCTTCTCTTGGACTGCTACAGTGTCTTCCTTGCCAGTTTCCAGTTTCTTCTCATGTCCCTCCCCATAGTCTATTCTCTATAGAAAGGCCAGAAAGATCACTTAAAATTATAAGTCACTCTGTATTCAATACCCTCCAATAACTTCCCATCACACTTAAAAACCTTTATTGTGATCTATGGGCCTACATGATCTGGTCCCTATTTGTCACACTAGCCTTCCTGCTATGCTTCTGACTGCTGCAAGGTCTTTGCACTTCTGTTCCATGTGCCTGGAACACTCTTCCCACAGATATTCACACAGCCCACTCTCTTATTTCACTCTAGTTTCTTCTCAGATGTCATCTCCACAGAAGGCTTCACTGACCACCTTCTCTGAAATAAGACTCCTGCTTTATTTTACTTTGTAGCATTTCTTATTACCTGATATTCATTTGTTTATTTGTTTATTGCCTGTCTTCTATTTGAATATTAACAGGAAAGCAGAGAATTTGTCTTGTTCTCAAGTTCTTAGACTAGGGCCTGGCACATAGTATCAATAAATATTTTTTTAGGTTGTGAATAATTATTATAATGGAGCAAAGGAGAGAGAATAAGTTAACAGGTTTAGAAGATAGAATCACATTCGACCAATGACCAAAATAAAAACACCCATAGTATGAGACACTGAAATTATGACTTATTTTTTATTGTACTTTACCACAGCAAGTCAGATTTCTGACGTCAAAGCATCAATGTGGGAAAAACACAGTAAAACCGAAATCATGTTGGTTTTCTTCTTATGTGGATTACACCATCAACAAGAAATCATATGTTCTAACTTCCAGGCAAATAAGTTTTTTGAGCATGAAATGATTGGAGAACAGATTTTTTAAACTGTCATTCAAATTATTGTTTATTTCAGAAATATTATGAGTTATAAACCATTCTTCAGTGGGAGAAATATGGAAACCAAATTCCATGGGTTACCTGGGTCTTCAAAAACTGTGACGTTAAATCTCTTTGCTGTTCTACTTCAGTGCGTACGTAGTTGCAGAAAGCCACAGAGTACTGGCGACTGTAGTAGGGACTGAAGTTTTTGATAGCAGCCTCAGTTTTCCCTGGAAAAATATGAAAATTAGAATTTACAAATGTAGCATCTGTCTCCATAATTCTATATATACCCCGCTAGGCTCCCCAACACGTCTGCTTCCTAGGGATTCGTTACTAGCCCACATGCCCTGAGGACTTTGATACCTGCTGCCATGACTTCCTCCCCCTCTGGCATCATCCTGAGAGACTTGGAGGGTCCTGAAGGACCATCTATCCAGGAACCAACTTTCTTCATTTTACATTAACAACCCATTGCCATGACCATAAACTCAACCATCCTCCTAGTCCTTCTACCACCACCATTCTACCTCACCCTGTTCTCTCCACTTCAGCTTTGTTCTGCATTATCTTCTACCTCCAGTCATTCAACTTCTCCTACAGAGCAATACAACAATAATCCCAGGGTTCACCATTTCAACTCTGCACACACGTCACTCCGTTTGTCTTCAGATCCTCAGGCTCCACTTCTAGTCCTGCTGATCCACAGCCCTGGATAAAATCAACAAACTGTTTCTTCTAGTTCTGCTCCTACGTTTCTGGTTTAAAAATTTTTTTGTGCCTTATTTTATTTATTTATATATTTTTTGGCTGGGTTGGGTCTTGTTGCTGCGTGCGGGCTTTCTCTAGTTGTGGCAAGTTGGGGCTACTCTTCGTTGTGGTGCGTGGGCTTCTCACTGCAGTGGCTTCCATTGTTGCGGAGCATGGGCTCTAGGTGCGCGGGCTTCAGTAGTTGTGGCACGGGGGCTCAGTAGTTGTGGCTTGCGAGCTCTAGAGCACAGGCTAAGTAGTTGTGGCGCACAGGCTTAGTTGCTCCACAGCATGTGGGATCTTCCCAGACCAGGGCTCGCACCTGTGTCCCCTGCAATGGCAGGTGGATTCTTAACCACTGCGCCACCAGGGAAGTCCCTAAAGTTTTTTATGATTCAGAGAATGATATAACTACTATGGGGTAGAGGTAAAAACTTTGGATTAAGAGTCTTAAGACCTAAATTCTGGTCCCAATTCTAGAAGACAGAGAAGTGAACAAGCTGTATGACCTCAGTTGTCACTCATTCTCTCTAGGCTCCAGCATTCTAACTGTAAAGGAAGATGCTCACTAGTCCACACTTTTCTTGGAATCTACGTGACAGTGAAATATAACCATGGACGTACAGCTGCCTCACAACTGTGACCAGCAACTACAATATGACCTCAGCACTGAGGTCATTCCTTATACCTGAGGAATAATCATGTGGGAGGAGCTTGAGGACTCGAGATGGAGGGAGAGGGAGAGTCAGGCACTGGAATACTCTTGAGCTTTTCCAACCTATGCTTAACTTTAGAAAGTAGGGAAATTGCAAAGGCAGAAAAGGAGGAGAAATAGGGGAGAAAGGGCAAAGGGGCATTCTGAAGCAGATGAGAAATCCTCACAACGTTTCAAGGACTTGCCACAGAGTATACAAATAAATACAGGTCACACTGACTGTGCTTACAAGCTGTTAGTCCTTGGAATAAGATATTAGTTTGAGAAAAAATAAACCTGATATAACATTCCAAAATATTTTAAAATACTCTCATGTGAACTTGGCATAATTTTTGTTTTCTAATTTGATATGATAGTCAACAGAGAAATATTAAAATATAACGTACATAGCTACTTATAGCTCTGTATGTTTGTTATTTTTTTCGCGGTATGCAGGCCTCTCACTGTTGTGGCCTCTCCCGTTGCGGAGCACAAGCTCCGGACGCGCAGGCTCTGCGGCCATGGCTCACGGACCCAGCCGCTCCGTGGCATGTGGGGTCTTCCCAGACCGGGGCACGAACCCGCGTCCCCTGCATCGGCAGGCGGACTCTCAACCACTGCGCCACCAGGGAAGCCCTGTATGTTATATTTTATATTTATATTTATTTATAGCTCTTTAGAGCTATTACACATGTAAAATTTCAAAAATCAGTCAAAGGTTCTAACCACATAGATCAAGATACTCAATATGAGAAACTTGAATCCGTAGCTGTCAACTTCTATGCCTATGGAATCATTGCCCAAAACACCCACAGTGTATAAATACTCTCTCTATAAGGGAAATCCTTCTTTAGCTTAGGCATTTAGATCTCATAATACATATGAGGTAAAGGTGAATTCTTGCTTATTCCCTCAATAAAATGACATTTTCTGGTTGTATTTATGAGCTTTAATAATTATTACTTGTAAGGTGCTTTGATACCCACTAATAATAGGTTCTGTAGAAATGCAAATAAAAGTTCCTATAATTTGAATCAGGTGTACTTTTGCTTGCTTTGTGAGTTTATGGTATTACTATTAATCAGTATTTGCATAATACTTTAATATACTCAGGCTTTATGTGTCTAAGTGGTTATTATTTTTTTTAGCTTTTATACAGTTCATAAGGAATAAAATTCTATATACTTGTCTATAATTTTCTTGTATAGGCGTGGGACATCTTTGAGAATCCCTACAATGAGAATGGTCTCACCTCACTGAAACATATAAATGATTAACAAAATTTGCCCTTAAGATCCAAGTAACCACTATTTAGTCTAGCAGGAGAGCAGCCAGTTAATTTATGATTAATTTTTGCACTCTTGCAAGCAATTGGACTTAAATAAAAGGAGGTGGATGTCATTTTATGATGAGCTCTACAAAGCCTTGAAACCTGACATCCTGCCACATCACCAAGCCTCCTCAAGGATGCCCTGCTTCTACTGAGATGCTACAATACCACCACCCCCTCCCAATACATGAGAACAATGTTTCTGTGATTTGAATATCTGCATATACTATCAGCACAGCATCCACCAGGGAGCGTTTATAAAAAAGAGATTACAGGGCTTCCCTGGAGGCGCAGTGGTTGAGAGTCCGCCTGCCAATGCAGGAGACACGGGTTCGTGCCCCGGTCCGGGAAG
>NW_006777506.1:233260-245574 GCF_000442215.2 Lipotes vexillifer
TCCGGAGCCTGTGCTCCGCAAATGGGGGAGGCCACAGCAGTGAGAGGCCCGCGTAACGCAAGGAAAAAAAAAAAAAAAAAAAAAAAGAGATTACAGCTTCCTAGGGGAATTAACCTAAAGACTGGTTCACAATGTAAATAAAACAGCTAACAACATCACAAATTCTAAGAGGAAAAGAACCTAAAGCAATTCCCAAAATGTATCTAGATTTTAGATCAAGCTGATCTAAACCCAAATAAAGGAATGCCCAGAGTAGAGATCTTGACAATTTGAGAAAAGCCTGGTGCTGGGGCAAAATACCACTGTAGTTAGGAGGATGGACTTTGGAGTCAGACAGACATGGGCTGACTCTAAAGAGTCCCATCTCTGCTACTTACTAGTAGTGCGACTTCACACCAGTTACTTTCCCTCATATAAAATGAAGCCAACAAGAGTAGCAATCTCATGGATTAAGATGTTATATTACTCAATCATAAAAAAGAAAGAAATATCGCCATTAGCAGCAACGTGGCTGGAACTAGAGAGTATTATTCTTAGTGAAATGTCAGACTGACAAATACTGTATGATATCACTTATATGTGGAATCTAAAAAGTAATACAAATGAATGTATATACAAAACAGAAAGACTCACAGATATAGAAAACAAACTTGTGGTTACCAAAGGGGAGAGGGAAGGGGGAAGGACAAATTAGGGGTATGGTACTAACAGATACAAACTCCTATATATACAATAGATAAGCAACAAGGATATACTGTGCAGAAGAGGGAATTATACCCATTATCTTATAATAAACTATAATGGAATATAATCTGCAAAAATACTGAATCACTTTGCTGTACACCTAAAACTAACACAATATTGTAAATCAACTATACTTCAATTTAAAAAAAAGAGTAGCAACCTCATAGTGCTGTCTTTTTTTTTTTTTTTTTGCAGTACGCGGGCCTCTCACTGTTGTGGCCTCTCCCGTTGCGGAGCACAGGCTCCGGACGCACAGGCTCAGCAGCCATGGCTCACAGGCCCAGCCGTTCCGCAGCATGTGGGATCTTCCCGGACTGTGGCACGAACCCGTGTCCCCTGCATCAGCAGGCGGACTCTCAACCACTGCGCCACCAGGGAAGCCCTCATAGTGCTGTCTTAATCACATGAAACAACACAGTAAAATAAAAGTGCTCAGCACTGCATTTGGCACATAGAAAGTTTTTGGTAATCCCTAGTAATTAAACTGATGATGAAGCACCCAAGCCAACCACCCAGGGAAGGTCCTTAAACTAAACTGAGGAATCAAGGAGAAGCCAAAAGCAAGTTGTCTATTGTAACTCTTTAACTGGGGCCATCCTGCCCTGCTGCATACAGAACAGCTGTCCTACTCTCTGCAAGCTCAAGACAAACATAACCTACATTTTCACAGATGTTTTAGAAATGCTTACCAGTACATAAGAGGCCCTCAGTGCAACCTGACTTAAAACCAACTAAATCAAACATTAGCCTTAATGAGTCAAAGTGAAAAGCGAGTTTGTAGCTGTGTTACATTGAGCTCCTCTCTCCGAGCCTCAGTTTTTTTATACTGAAGTATAGTTGATTTACAGTGTTGTGTTAATTACTGCTGTACAGCAAAGTGATTCAGTTTTATATATATATATATATATATATATATATATATATATATATATATATATACACATTCTTTTTTTAATATTTTCCATTGTGGTTTATCATAAGAGATTGAATATAGTTCTCTATGTATGTGCCATACAGTAGGAACTTGCTGCTTAACCATTCTACATATAAAAGCCTACATCTGCTAACCCCAACCTCCCACTCCATCCCTCCCCCAATCCCCTCCCCCTTGGTAACCATCAGCCTGTTCTCTATGTCTGTGATTCTCTTTCTGTTTCACAGATAAGTTCATTTGTGCCATATTTTAGATTCCACCTGTAAGTGATATCTGTAGTATTTGTCTTTCTCCGTCTGACTTATTTCACTTAGTATGATAATCTCTAGTTGCATCCATGTTGCTGTTGCTGCAAATGGCATTATTTCATTCTTTTTTATGGCGGAGTAATATTCCACTGTCTATATGTACCACATCTTCTTTATCCATTCATCTGTCAATGGACATTTACGTTGTTTCCATGTCTTGGCTATTGTGAATAGTGCTGCTATAAACATAAGGGTGCATGCATCTTTCTGAATTATAGTTTTGTCCAGATATATGCCCAGGAGTGGGATTGCTGGATCATATGGTAATTCCATTGTTAGTTTTGTGAGGAGCCTCCACACTGTTTTCCACAGTGGCTGCACCAACTTACATTCCCACCAACAGTGTAGAAGGTCCCCTTTTCTCCACACCCTCTCCAGCATTTGTTAATTGTAGACTTTCTGATGATGGCCATTCTGACTGGTGTGAGGTGATACCTCATTGTAGTTTTGATTGCATTTCTCGAATAATTAGTGGTGTTGAGCATCTTTTCATGTGCCTATTGGCCATCTGTATGTCTTCTTTGGAGAAATGTCTATTTAGGTCTTCTGCCCATTTTTGGATAGGGTTGCTTTGTTTTTTTGTTGTTGAGTTGTATGAGCTGTTTGTATATTTTGGAAAGTAATCCCTTGTCAGTTGCATCATTTGCTAATATTTTCTCCCATTCTGTAGGTTGTCTTTTTGTTTTGTTTATGGTTTCCTTTGCTGTGCAAAAGCTTGTAAGTTTGATTAGGTCCCATTTTTTTATTTTTGCTTTTATTTCTATTGCCTTTGGAGACTGACCTAAGAAAACATTGGTACTATTTATGTCAGGGAATGTTTTGTCTATGTTCTCTTCTAGGAGTTTTATGGTGTCATGTCTTATGTTTAAGTCTCTAAGTCATTTTGAGTTTATATTTGTTTATAGTGAGGAGAGAGTGTGTTCTAACTTCACTGATTTAAATGTGGCTGCCCAATTTTCCCAACACCACTTGCTGAGGAGATGGCCTTTTCTCCATTGTATATTCTTGCCTCCTTTGTCAAAGAATAATTGACCATAGGTGTGTGGATTTATTTCTGGGCTCTCTATTCTGTCCCATTGATTTATATGTCTGTTTTTGTGCCAGTACCATGCTGTTTTGATTACTGCAGCTTTGTAGTATTGTCTGAAGTTTGGGAGGGTTATGCCTCCTGCTTTGTTCTTTTTTTTCAGGATTGCTTTGGCGATTCCAGGTCTTTTATGGTTTCATATGGATTTTAGGATTATCTGTTCTAGTTCTGTGAAAAATGTCTGAGCCTTAATTTTGTCACCTGTAAAACGGGGATTACAAGACGCCCATTTTCATAGTGTTTTGTGAAGATTCAATGGGATATTCTACAGGTTAAAAAGTACCTATAGCAGTGTCAGACACTTTAGTTACTCAATAAATTTTGACTATTATTACTACTATTTAATATTCCACCACGAGAGCATTCAAATAAGTGGATCAGCCCACAGGTACCACACAAAATAACTTCAGCTTAAACCAGCTTGTTTTCACAGTTTCCAAGATGCTTGAGTATTGAATTGCCACTATTTAGTATAATATTCTCTTTCCTAAATTGTCTGTAAAACACAGTTCCAGGTCTTTCTCTAAAAGGAAGTTACTCAATAATATAGACTAGAGCCACAAAGGGCTTCTTCTGCATTTTCTTACACAAGCATTTTTGGCACAGGCATATTTCTTCTAATCCTACTCAATTACTGCAGCATACTATGCTGGGTGTGGTGCTGCTACCATTTACTTGACCAGGCTGCTCTCAACACCCTTCAGGGTGATCATCACTAAAGTTAAAAGAAGCCTCCATGACAGGTCTGTCCACAACACTTAGCTTCAGTCCAACTCTGTAAAAATAAGAAAAGTATCTTCTGGACCTTTTAAAACCATTTGAATTCATACAGACTCCAAAACTCAGCACTATTATTTGATTCCTTTTCCCTTGCTCCCATATTCAGTCATCAGGTATTGTCACTTCTACATCTACAATATTTCTTGAATCCATCTCCTTTTCCCCATCCCAACCCCCATGCCTTCAATCAAGTCTTTATTATCTTGGAACAACATTGTAAAAGTCTCTTAATCTGCCCTATCTCAGAAACACCACAGAGCAGCAATGCAAAACAGAACAGAGCAAACCAGAAAAACCTTTCTAGCTCTCAGTTCTAAAAGAGGAACAAAAAAGTCAAAGCCAGAGTGGGAGGGGGCAGTGCCACTGCCGATACATAAATCCTGGAGGATTATGGGAGAAAGACAAAGCTTGGTTTGTGCTGCAAAGGCAGATTCTAGGAAGTGGCCAGAGCGAGTCCAGAGTTGATGGAGCAGAACAGGAAAGGCTGAATCCTATCTGGCCACTATGGTTCCACTGAAGAGAAAGCTGACACAAGTTATCAAGGCCCAGATGTTAGACTGGGGAACTGGCCTTCAGAACCAAGTCTTGCCATTAATGCTCCCAGGAAACTCTTTTGAAAGCCTTAAGAGACATACCTCATAGTCGCAGAACCATAATCCTCTGCATCCTGGCCTGACAAGTTTATTTGACATGTTGTTGCAAGATCACGTTAATTCCTTTGTAAAAACCTTCAACGGTTACCCATTGCCTAGAAAAGTAACCACTTAGCCTGGCACCAAAGGCCCTGTGAACTGGCTCCAACTATCTTTTATTTCCTTCCTCTCTACTCAGACTAACCCTCCTCGTCCCCTGTACATGGCCATGATTTCTCCCTCCCTTAAAGCCCAGGTGGCAATCCCAACCCAAAAAGAAGCCTTTTGGGCTCTCCCCAGCTGGAAACACTCACCTTCTTTCGTATTCTCCCAAAACTGCACCACTTTTGCTACAGCTGTTTAAATATAGCTTATCTCTCCTCCAGGGGTATAGTGTATTTATGTACTCAGCAAATATTTGTTGAATGAATGAAAGAATGGCTAAGTAAATATTTAAGAGTAAAGCAAATTGCAGTGCATCACAATCATGAAACCCATGCTAGTACCCCAAGAAAGGAGAAAGGTCCAGTTCTCAGCTTGACTACTTATTATTAAAACTATGCACTCTCACAGCACAATTCTTTTGTTTAAAAAAAATATCTCTCAGTCAAACCAGGTTTTTCTGACTGAGTTAGAAAAGAAAAATAGGAGGAATTGAAATTGGTTCACATGGCTCACTCTTTTGAGGAGGTTTGCTGCAAAGACCATCAGTAAAAGGGGCACTGGCTGCAAAGGAAAGTGGAGCAAAGGCAAGGTAGTGTGTGTGTGTGTGTGCGTGCATGGATGTGTATGTGTGTGTGGAAGTGTGGGGGTGTTCATTTGTTTTTAAGAAGGAAGAGAAAATGGCATGTTTTTAAGCTGAGGAGAATTATCCAGTAGCAAGGGAAAACTTAAAACATAGGAGAGGAAGGAGAATATTGCTTCTGAAAAGTCTTTGAATATTGCTCTCTTTCTAGGTGTTGTACTTGTTTACCATGGATTTTGTTCTCAGATGCTAAAACTTCACAAATAAATTTCCATGTCTTACCTTCAAAAAAAAAAAAAAATATCTCTCACAGGTTAACTCCTTTTAAGCTTTTAGATGAATTTTGTCCCTGAAATTATAGGTGGGGAATTATTTACAAACAAAAGCTTTTCTTGGTTTGTTTGTTTTTCTTGACCAGTTTGTAGACATGGGAAATATATAAGGGCCTAGGTAAAACTTATATAAAGTTTGGAGAACCTGACAGATTTGTATATTTTCTCATTCTAGAAGGTTGTTTGTCAATATTCCAGTCCTTCAGTAATTTATCTCAATTCTACACTTTATCAATAGTTTTCTTCCTTGAAAGATACTGTTTCTAGTGGATTATTCCTAGTTCCTTCATTATTCCCAGGGTCAAAACAATTATGGTATATTAAAAATTCTTCTCCAAAATATTCAGATTCTATGCTGTTTCAATCACTTTTAGAAATGTAGCTCATAAATACAGCAAGATATAAAAAATCCAAGCACTATTTTTGCTATATATCCTTATCTTTTTTCAATTATTTTTTAAATAGTTGAGATTATTACATTTTGTATCCAGTTTTATTTACTTCACACTTCACCTTTGGTTTTTCCTATGATACTACAAAAAACAAAAAATTACATTTTTCAGATGTTACATTTCTATTGTTACTGTGAAGGAGAAAAACACAGAAATTTAAAAAGAAATAGGTTCCTTTTAACAAAGTGGCTGTTTCCTGAAAACTGAGGCAAATTCACACATGAGAAGAGGGTTAACTAGGCCTTTGGCACACTATCTTTTTTTTTTAACATCTTAATTGGAGTATAATTGCTTTACGATGTTGTGTTAGTTTCTGCTTTATAACAAAGTGAATCAGCTATACATATACATATATATATACATATATCCCCATATCTCCTCCCTCTTGCGTCTCCCTCCCACCCTCCCTATCCCACCCCTCTAGGTGGCCACAAAGCACCGAGCTGATCTCCCTGTGCTATGCGGCTGCTTCCCACTAGCTATCTATTTTACATTTGGTAGTGTGTATATGTCCATGCC
Organism: Lipotes vexillifer; assembly: GCF_000442215.2. Classification (NCBI taxonomy): domain Eukaryota; kingdom Metazoa; phylum Chordata; class Mammalia; order Artiodactyla; family Lipotidae; genus Lipotes; species Lipotes vexillifer. The sequence goes on from NW_006777506.1 coordinate 239,794, forward strand.
ACTCTCTCACTTCGTCCCAGCTTACCCTTCCCTCTCCCCGTGTCCTCAAGTCCATTCTCTACATCTGCATCTTTATTCCTGTCCTGCCCCTAGGTTCATCAGAACCATTTTTTTTTAGATTCCATATATATGTGTTAGCATACGGTACTTGTTTTTCTCTTTCTGACTTACTTCACTCTGTATGACAGACTCTAGGTCCATCCTGGCACAATATCTTAAAACCTTTCGAGGTTTCAGGTGAAGATTAATTTGGGAGAATGACAGAAGAAGCTCTGAAAATAAAATATTTTTAATATTTATAAAAGTATAATAATATCCACTATTGTTTATTTTCCCCAGAGTTTCTCAGATTATAAAAGTTTAAAAGTCCTGATGAGTTATAACATCAGCTTTAGTTTCAGGTTTCTAAGCACCATCACTTTGCACCTTAGGATGGAGATATCAGAAATCCCAATTCACAATACAAAGGTGCAAAAATCTAATTACACAAAATACTGCCCAAGGGCTCTCTCTTTCTTCTAGTAAATGCCTTAGAGAATGGGGATAAATTGGATTCTCCATAATTGAACTAAATGATGTTTTATTTTTTAAAGCACATTTATTATTGGTGCTTGAGTGACAGGTTTTCTTATCAGACTCTACTACAAAAATTCTTCATGGGCAGCATTGATGCCAGCAGGTCCCTGTAGCCTAGCTGGCAGAAACTCCACTTTGAGTTAAAAATGAGACATATAAACCAACTAAAGTTCTCTGTGATTTACTTCAGATATTAATCCACAGAAGAGAAACACACACTTATGCTCCCAAGAGCTTCTATTTAATATATCAGAGTCACGCCAGGACCCTCCCCGGACTCAGAAAGCATCTGGATAGAAAGCAGATATACTTAGGAACAAACAATAAAACAGTTTCCTTGTTTCCAAAACTTACACTCATAGATATCCTAAACTCTGAGTGTACTTGCCCTTGGAGTGTTAGAGACCCTCATTTTTTTCCAATCCCTATTCTAAAAGCAGGAGCATTATCTTTAATATAACCACAAAGCTTAGCTCATTAAGGCATTCAGGGAGTCCACATGTACTTACAGATGCTACATAAGGGGCCAGGCACCAGCTCCAGTGGGTGAGGCAGAAGCAAAAACAGTGTTTTCTGCAAATGACCACAGCCACTGAAATGAATTTAAGTTTCCCATCTGCACTACATATTTAGTAGAACAATACTTTGACAGGTTAATATAGGAGAAATGGGAGGAGCTATCTATGGGGGGAAAAACACACTACCATATTACATTACAATCCTCACTACCTTGACTCTACAGAAAAATAAAAATCCTACTGTGGTCAGCTATTCAAGAGAACAGATTTTTAGAACCTGTAGGACCTTAAGTCTGGTTTCCTCTTTATTAGGGGAAGAAACCAACTGCAGTGTTAGAAAAATACATATGCCTGTACTTTTATGCACACGTTTTTCTTTAGCCATAATTAGATGGAAGCTAACTTTAAATTTTCTTCCATTTCATTTGGGAAAAGTGCTTGGAAATTTTCAAGATTATTTTGCCATTACTTCACAGCATGCCTCCAATTTCCCCATGACACATTTGATGAGAATAAATCATGTTTATTTTGCTACTTCTGTAAATTGTCTAATTTCCCCTAAGGAAGTTGCAGATTGGCTCTTTTTTTATTTTAAAAAAAAAAGGAGAGGGAAGAGTGTGAAAAAGAAAATTAAACCAATCTGATACAGCTACTTTTTCAAAAAGCATCACAAGAACTATGAATTTAGGAAGAATACTAATATTTTGCCCATTAAACAATCTTTTTTGGTTTTGAAGAAAATATAAAACTGAAATGCAGAAACTGAAAAAATGAAATCCCCTTTGCGCTTTTTGAGTCTAATTATGGTTATTAAAGTTTTTGCACATATTTTATCAGAGGCTCTCAGATTATTCCAAAATCCTGAAGATAATCTTTGCTTTGAGATTGCAGCCATGCAAATGAATACAACATGCACATTAATAGAAGTCAGGCCATACTTAAAAGAAGCAACAAGCTTAGGAATGTTACTAAGTGATTCCCCTTCCAACATAATAGGTTCTCTGGTGTCTCCTTCAGATTCTTTTATTTTCCTAACTATGCCCTTTCTTTTTTCTTATTTTATTCCACTTTTCTTCTTTCTACACAGAAGTATGTTTGTCTGAAATGCTTTCTGTTACAGTTTTTACTTCTTCTCTTCAAGAATTTATGCTATTAATGTTAAAAAAAGAAAAAAGAAAAAATTCAAGAAAACTATGGTTGGGACCCAGATACGCTTGTGCTTTGTTAGTCTGGGGAGACAGGTAACAATAAGGAGTGGACTTTGCTATAAAATGAAAGGTGGCATTGCTAGGTTTGGGAAAGTCCAGGAAAACTTCATAAACTATTCAACATTTCTGCAGGCCAGCTAACTTTCTGAAACCATTTACAAGGTAGATAAAGTACTCATTAGGGAAAATTATTTTAGCATGATCTAACTTATCCTCACACAAATTTCAGAACTGCCAAATGGTTCTGACTCCTGTCCACTTGATTCAGTCAGGCACTGAGTCCTCTGAATACAATTTTCTTGATAATAACTCAAACACCTTCAATTTTGCTTTTTTTTGACAACCTAATGACTGCCAGCCAGTATATCAGTTAATCACTAAATTTAAAAATTCTTGAGTAATGTACGCTAGTGAAAAATTAACTAAAAGCTATTGTATGTGATGCTTTAAAAACAGAAACAGAAAACCCCCACCAAAAACCCCAACAGTACTATCTAAATAGTACCAGGTTATTTAAAGTCACACATTTTTACTGTGGGAATTGCTCTTCCATAAAGTGAATTCGCATGGCGCTTAATAAATGCGCTAGAGCCTCATACGATTAGCTCTGCTTGGAGTCCAAGCCTCACAGGTAATTCACTTACTCTAAACTAGCATTATATGCACCAAGGGGGTTGAATATGAAGTAGAACTGTAAATAACTGAGACCACCTTCCACAATACCCGTACAAAAGCAACTTGAGTCCATCTGGACAGTAGCACAGACATGCCAATATCAGTCACATTCCAACTTCCATATATTGATGAAAAGACCAAAGATTACAGACTTCTAGATCTGGATGGGATCATAAGGGTCATTTCCAACCTTTTCCAATTTTCAGATCAAGAAATTAACTGGCCCATGGTCACAAAACTAGTGAGTAATAGAACATTTATGAAAAATTTTAAAGATCATTGTCAATGTTTTTAACAAAGTTTTTCTCTCTACTAAGACTACACTGATTTTTATGGAGGAATTCAAGCACTCCCTTTTTATTAATGGAGGAATGTAAGTACTCTTTCATAATAAAAACCACATTGTCAAGGAGCGTTGTGAAATGATCTTAAATTTAGGTAGAAAGATGTTGTTATGTTTAATCTTATGTGTCCACTTTAGTGGGCCATAAGATGCCCAGATACATGCTCAAACATTACTCAGGAGGGTGTCTTTGAGGGTGTTTCTGCATGAGGTTAGTATCTGAATAGGTAAACTGAGTAATGAATATTGTCCTCCCCAATGTGAGTGGACCTTATCCAATCAGTTAAAGGCCTAAATAGAACAAAAAGGCTGAGTAAGAGGGAATTTCCTCCTGCCTGACTTTTAAGCTGGGACATTTGTCTTTGCTGGCCCCTGGACTTAGACTGAAACGGCTCCTCCTGGATCTCTAGGCTGCCAGCTTTCAAACTGGAGCTACAACATCAGCTCTTCTGGGTGTCCAGTTTGCTGCCCTGAGATCTTGGGACTCCTTAGTCTACAGAATTGTGTGAGTCGACTCCTTATTTAAAACATCTCTCCTGTCTCTCTCTCTTTCTCACCCTAATACAGATATAATCAATTGAAATACATTATTGAATCCTCACAAAAGTATCAGTTTATTTCGTTAAATGTATATTAAATTGTTGGGTCAACAAGTTAAAAGCAATGAAAATGTCTAGGGCTTCAATGTAATGAGTTCTAAATTTTTCAGTAGAATCTGCAAGCCAGTGTGTTTCAGAATACTCTCTGAAACACATGGAATCTGTATTTAAAACATTCCATTAAGTGATTTATGAAGGACAGTAAAAGCATTTGGCTCAGCTTCATCCAATTGGCAGAGGTTGCCAGCAAGAAGGCAGAGACCCAGCAAAGCTCTGGGTACAGGCGGAACAAGCTGACCTTATCTGAGTAACCCTTAATCTCATTCAGGTGTTCCAATTAAGTGGTATCACTGTCTCAATTAAAGCTGCAGTCTCTATTGGCTAATACCATAAAGCTCCCTGGGAAATACACTAATTAGGTAGATTTTCTTATCTGCTGATTAAGAATCTGTTTTGCACCAAATCAAGGTTAAAACTTACTGCTATGGACCAACCCCATCATCTGTAGGATATTCGAAATGTCTTTAACAAAGTTTCTCTCATCTCTTCTCTATATTCTACTTTATCTGAGCCAAGAGATGAGGTATGTTGTATGTTGAATCATAGACGACTAATAACAAGGGTTTTGTATATGTGTATATTTCAATTATGAGCCATTTCAACATAATGAACAATAAAGTGAGTAACGTATATTCCCACTATCCATCTAAATAAATTTTACCATTACCCCATATCTACCTCAAAAAAATTTTAAACAAAACACTACAGCTAGAGCAAAACAAATACCGTGTGCTAAGACATACATGTGCAATTAAAAAAAAAAAAGGTTCTGATGAACCTAGTGGCAGGGCAGGAACAAAGATGCAGACGTAGAGGATGGACTTAAGGACATGGGGGTTGGGGGGAGGGGAAGCTGGGACGAAGTGAGAGAGTAGCACTGACATATACACACTACCAAATGTAAAATAGATAGCTACTGGGAAGCAGCCGCATAGCACAGGGAGATCAGCTTGGTGCTTTGTGACCACCTAGAGGTGTGGGATAGGGAGGGTGGGAGGGAGGCTCAAGAGAGCGGGGATAAGGGGACATATGTATACATATAGCTGATTCACTTTGTTATACAGCAGAAACTAACACAACATTATAAGGCAATTATATTCCAATAAAGATGTAAAATAAAAAGAGCATCAAGGATTGCCAGCAGCCACCAGAAGCTACAAAAAGGCAAGGAAGGATTCTTCCCCAGAGCCTTCAAAGATCATAGCCCTACTGACACCTTGACTTTGGACTTCTAGCCTTCAGAACTGTAAGAGAATAAATTTCTGCTGTTGTATGACAAAAAAAAAAAAAAAAGAAGAAGAAGAAAGAAAAGGAAAGAAGAAAGAAAAAGAAGAAAAAGAAAAGTGCTTCCAGTAAAAGTAGAACATATGTCCAAGTACCTTATTAATTAACCAGAGTAGAGAAATTGGGTATTATCTATAGAGGGATATAAAATGAAGTGAAGGCATTTCTTTCTAACTCTTAAGACAGGGCATATTTGACCATATTTCCATGTTGATGAGAAAGATCCACAATGAGGAATGCTTGCAAATACATCCTTGCAACAGTAGTACACATTTTTCACAGTCTATGAAACATATATTTCACTGTGTCTTCAGTGAAATAAATGAAAAAAATTTAAGAGGTAAAAAGGGGTATGCAAATGACCTTACTTTGCAATTATTTCATTTCCCATGCATCTGAAAATATATGTAGACCTCTTAGCCATTTACTTTATCTCACATTATCTGAGTCCTTTGATTTACACAGTAGGATCAGAGAAATTTTACTCCTGATTTTTTTTTTTGGGGGGGGGGGTACAC
>NW_006777506.1:246370-249018 GCF_000442215.2 Lipotes vexillifer
TAAATAAAAAAAAAAAAGGTTCTGATGAACCTAGTGGCAGGGCAGGAACAAAGATGCAGACGTAGAGGATGGACTTAAGGACATGGGGGTTGGGGGGAGGGGAAGCTGGGACGAAGTGAGAGAGTAGCACTGACATATACACACTACCAAATGTAAAATAGATAGCTACTGGGAAGCAGCCGCATAGCACAGGGAGATCAGCTTGGTGCTTTGTGACCACCTAGAGGTGTGGGATAGGGAGGGTGGGAGGGAGGCTCAAGAGAGCGGGGATAAGGGGACATATGTATACATATAGCTGATTCACTTTGTTATACAGCAGAAACTAACACAACATTATAAGGCAATTATATTCCAATAAAGATGTAAAATAAAAAGAGCATCAAGGATTGCCAGCAGCCACCAGAAGCTACAAAAAGGCAAGGAAGGATTCTTCCCCAGAGCCTTCAAAGATCATAGCCCTACTGACACCTTGACTTTGGACTTCTAGCCTTCAGAACTGTAAGAGAATAAATTTCTGCTGTTGTATGACAAAAAAAAAAAAAAAAGAAGAAGAAGAAAGAAAAGGAAAGAAGAAAGAAAAAGAAGAAAAAGAAAAGTGCTTCCAGTAAAAGTAGAACATATGTCCAAGTACCTTATTAATTAACCAGAGTAGAGAAATTGGGTATTATCTATAGAGGGATATAAAATGAAGTGAAGGCATTTCTTTCTAACTCTTAAGACAGGGCATATTTGACCATATTTCCATGTTGATGAGAAAGATCCACAATGAGGAATGCTTGCAAATACATCCTTGCAACAGTAGTACACATTTTTCACAGTCTATGAAACATATATTTCACTGTGTCTTCAGTGAAATAAATGAAAAAAATTTAAGAGGTAAAAAGGGGTATGCAAATGACCTTACTTTGCAATTATTTCATTTCCCATGCATCTGAAAATATATGTAGACCTCTTAGCCATTTACTTTATCTCACATTATCTGAGTCCTTTGATTTACACAGTAGGATCAGAGAAATTTTACTCCTGATTTTTTTTTTTGGGGGGGGGGGTACACGGGCCTCTCACTGTTGTGGCCTCTCCCGTTGCAGAGCACAGGCTCCGGACGCGCAGGCTCAGCGGCCACGGCTCACGGGCCCAGCCGCTCCGCGGCATGTGGGATCTTCCCAGACCGGGGCACGAACCCATGTCCCCTGCATCGGCAGGCGGACTCTCAATCACTGCGCCACCAGGGAAGCCCTTTACTCCTGATTTTGATTGCAGTCTTTCCAACAAAGAATTGGAGTTTTTTAACAAAGTGGCTCTTTGCCTTTTCATTATTTTATGTATGTATAGATGTACTTGAGGAGAAATAAGAGTGTATATAATTTTGTGTGGTCAAATTTATAAATGAGTCATATTGTATTCTCTCAAAAAAATACTAGGATCAGGGATTTATAAACTGAATTTTAATTGAATACCTAATACACAGTAAATGCTATAATGAATACACTTGATAATTTAAGCAACTTTACCTATGGTTTTTATTTATCTTTTTGAAACTTGGTACAGTTGTCAAAATATTACATCTTGAAATAAACCAGTAACCCTGAAAAACAAAAAACAAACAAACACTACAGCTACATTTGTAGCCCCCTTTACCCTGCCTCACAACACTACTAGGCACCGCTATGCTCAAAGTGATGTTTATTCCTTTAAGGCATTTTAGACCCTTACAAACATGCGTAGGTATCCATATGAAACTAATAGCATTGTTATGCATATTTTCAAACTTGATTCTACCTGTCATTCTGCAGCTTGTTTTCTTCACCCATATTATGGCAGATAGATAGACATCATATATCATATAAGGTATTTAATTCTAGCTTATTCATTTTAACTGCTATCTATACTTCTAACATATACTACAATTTATCTCCTTGTTGATGGACCTCTCACTTGTTTCCTCTAGCTTTGCTCTTATAATCAATGCTGGTGTGAATATTTATGGTGCAAATTCACAAGAGTTTCTCTAGCATTGAGTGTAGAATTCTGGAGCAAAATGTGAGCATATTTACCTGACTTGGTATTGCCAAATTTCTCTCCAAAGTGACTGTGGAATTCATATCCCACCAGCTGAGTACGAGAGTTTCCTCCTCGCACGTCATTAGAAACTCTAGGTATTGTCCCACTACACATCTTTGCCTATTTTGATATGTGAAAAAATGGTGCCTTAATTTACATTTATCAGATTACTAGTGAGTTGAGCATCTTTTCATACATTTATTGGCCATTCAGCTTTCTTATTCTGTGAATTCACACCCTCTCTCTATATGTATTCTTATTGATGTGCAGGCATTGTTTATCAATTTTAGGTGTGAATCCTTCTCAGATATAAACATTGCAGTTGTTTTTTCCCAGTCTGTGGCTTGCCTTTTCCCATTGATTATAGTGTTGAACAAAAGTTTTAAAGTTTAATAAAGTCAAATTTAACTATCCTATCCTCTCTGGTTCGTAATTTTAGGGTCTGGTTTAAGAAATCCTTCCTTACTATTTTCTTTTTAAGGATGTTTTCCTATATTTTCTTCTAAAAGTGCTTTAGCATTAAGCTTTTACAACCTGGAATTAATTTTTGTGTAGAATATGATTTAGGAATCCATACTTTTCCCTAC
>NW_006777506.1:249028-251007 GCF_000442215.2 Lipotes vexillifer
TCCCTACAGATAACTAATTATTCCAGCACTATTTATTGAATAGTCCACATTTCTCCCAATATGTATAACCACAAATGATATGTATCAAGCTCCCATACATATCATGGGTTGTTTTTGCACCCTCTACTCTGATCCATTTGTCTATTGTCTATCCCTGTATCATTAGGCTAAAGAGTAATTGCATTTTACACTTGCAATTGCCTTTCCAATTCAATCCAATAAATAATTAGCTCCTTTTATGCTTAAGGTCCTTCCCAGGTACTACAACTGTTAAAGCCAAGTAAGAGTCCATGAGGTCAAGGAGCATACAGCCTAGAAAAGAGAAATAAGTTGTATTCAAATGACTATGACATAAGGAAGACTATGAGAAGCATTAAAAGAAAAGCATCAAAAACATGGTTTCTGGCTTCATAAAGGAGGGATATTTGACTGGACCATTTAAGAGTTTTTAGGTTTTTGGTGAGTGGAGTGGAGATGATGGGATAATCAGCTATGAACTTTGCACTCCCTTTGACACTATACAGAGTTCTAGGGCTTCTACTGTTGTACAACTAGATGTCTCCCAAAATGACATCCTTGAGCCTGGAGTACCCCGTAGAAGGGATCCTTGTTCTACCCTCCTAAGTGCAGACTGTATGACAGCCAGGTGCTTATGAGAATGTGTAGGAAGAGCTAAAATAATGTTCAAAGAAGTATACGAGCGCTAAGAAAATAGTAATAGCATCCTAAACCCTTTATGTTATTAACTTATCTAATATACCTATTTTACAGATGAGAACATTAAAGCAGAGAAGAAATGCTTATAGTTTGGGCAAAAGTAGAAATTGAATTGTTTTGAATCTTGCACATCTCAGAAATAGAAGAATTCTGAGGATCAAAGGAATGATTCAAGTGAAACCTGGCAAAGTGCCTGGTACATTATAAGCCCTCAATAATTAGTAGCAAATATTTGAAAAAGTGCCATTAAAAAAATTGTGAAATGGCCCTTCTAGTCCCTATTGAGAATAATTGACCTTGAATGATTTCTTTTTTATCTTTCATTCGTTTTATTTTTAATTGTGTTTATTTTATTAAATAGGTAATATTCATATAGTTCAAAAATAAAAGTAATATAAAAAGATATACTTTGAGATATCTTCCTCCCACCCCATCCTTGTCCATTCCATTTCCACCTGTCTCTTAAATGCAATCACTTTTATTAGTTTCTTATATATCTTTCCTGTGTGTGTGTGTGTGTGTGTGTGTGTGTGTGTGTGTGTGTATTCTGATTTTTACCTATGTATTATGCAAAGGTTAGCATATTTATACACTGCTTTGAAACTTGCTTTTGCATTTAACAGCATATCCTGAAGACATTTCAATATCAATACACAGAAAGTGTCCTCATTCCTTTTTTTAACTTTTGCATGGTATTCCATTATATGGATAAACCAGTTATTTAATTTGATGATTCTTGAAGTGTGGGCCCTAGACCAGCCTCATCAACATCACTTAGAAACTTGTTAGAAATGCAAATTCTCAGGCCCAGCCCCAGACCTACTGAATCAGAAACTCAAGGGGTGAGGCCCAGCAAACTGTGTTTTAGCAAGTCCTACAAGTGATTCTGATACACAGTGAAGTTTAGAACCATCGGTCTATTCAGTCCTCTACTGATGGATACTTGGACAGTTTCCTCTGTCTAGTGTAAGCAATGTGGTAATGAATCATCTTATATGTGTCTTTTGTACCTGTGCAAGAATGTACATTAAAATGTACACTGTATTTGAACATAGCCCGAAGGGGTTAGTGCGCCACGGCTAGCCGGGAGGGAGTCCGGGGAAAAGGCTGCACCTGATGAGGAGGCAAGAGACTTCTTCTCGCCTCTGTGTTTCCTGGTGCGCGAGGAGAGGAGTTTTAAGAGCGCTGCCTAAAGGAACTCCAGAAACGGGCGCGAGCCGCGGCTGAAAGCTCGGACCCCAGAGACGGGCGCGAGCCGCCGC
>NW_006777506.1:251371-265415 GCF_000442215.2 Lipotes vexillifer
AGCACAGGTCACTGCCCCCACCCCTCTTCCGGGGAGCCTGTGCAGCCCGCCACTGCCAGGTTCCCGGGATCCAGGGACAATTTCTCAGGGAGAACACACGGCGGGCCTCAGGCTGGGGCAACGTCACGCCGACTTCTGCCGCCGCAGGACCGCTCCGCACTCCGTGCCCCTCCCTGCCCCCGGCCTGAGAGCGCCAGAGCCCCCGAGTCAGCGGCTCCTTTAACGCCGTCCTGTCTGAGCAAAAAGCAGACGCCCTCCAGCGACCTACACGCAGAGGCAGGGCCAAGTCGAAAGCTGAGCCCCTGTGAGCTGTGAGAACAAAGAAGAAAAAGGGAAATCTCTCCCAGCAGCCTCAGAAACAGCGGATTAAAGCTACACAATCAATTTGATGTACCCTGCCTCTGTGGAATACATGAATAGACAGCGAATCATCCCAAATTGAGGAGGCGGACTTCTAGAGCAAGATCTATGATTTTTTCCCCTTTTCCTCTTTTTGTGAATGTGTATGTGTATGCTTCTGTGTGAGATCTTGTCTGTATAGGTTTGCTTCCACCATTTGTCCCAGCGTTCTATCCGACCATTTTTTTTTTTAATTTTTTTCTTAATAATTAATTTTAATTTAAAGAACTCTGTTATACTTTACCTTCTTTCTATCTTTCCTTCCTTCCTTCCCTTTTTGAGACAACGAATCGTCCCAAATTGAGGAGGTGGACTTGGAGAGCAAGTTTTATGATTTTTTCCACTTTACCTCTTTTTGTGAGGGTATATGTGTATGCTTCTATGTAAGATTTTGTCTCTATAACTTTGCTTCCACCATTTGTCCTAAGGTTCTATCCTTCCCTTTTTTTTTTCCTCTAAATAATTATTTTTTTAATTCAATAACTTTATTATACTTTATTTTATTTTACTGTATCTTCTTTCTTTCTGTATTTTTTCCTTCCTTCCCTCATTCCTTCCTTCCTTCCCTCCTCCCTCCCTCCCTCCTTTCTTTCCTTCTTGCCTTCTTCCTTTCTTTTCTTCTTTCTTTCTTTCTTCCTTCCCTCCTTCCTTCCTTCCCTCCTCTCTTTCTTTCTTTCTTTCTTTCTTTCCTATTTCCTCCTACTTATACTAATTCTCTCTACTTTCTCTCCCTTTTATTCTGAGCCGAGTGGATGAAAGGCTCTTGCTGCTCCAGCCAGGAGTCAGGACTCTGCCTCTGAGGTGGGAGAGCCAACTTCAGAACACTCGTCAAGAAGAGACCTCCCAGCCCCACATAATATCAAACGGCGAAAATCTCCCAGAGATCTCCATCTCAACACCAGCACCCAGCTTCGCTCAACGACCAGCAAGCTACAGTGCTGGACAACCTATGCCAACCATATAGCAAAACAGGAACACAACCCCACCCACTAGCAGAGAGGCTGCCTAAAATCATAATAAGTCCACAGACACCCCAAAACACACCACCAGACGTGGACCTGCCCACTAGAGAGACAAGATCTAGCCTCATACACCACAACACAGCCACTAGTCCCCTCCACCAGGAAGCCTACACAACGCACTGAACCAACCTTAGCCACTGGAGACAGACATCAAAAACAACGGGAGCTACGAACTTGCAGCCTGCAAAAAGGTGAACCCAATCACAGTAAGATAAGCAAAATGAGAAGACAGAAAAACACACAGCAGATGAAGGAGCAGGATAAAAACCCACCAGACCTAACAAATGAAGAGGAAATAGGCAGTCTACCTGAAAAAGAGTTCAGAATAATGATAGTAAAGATGATCCAAAATCTTGGAAATAGAATGGACAAAATGCAAGAAGCAGTTAACAAGGACCTAGAAGAAATAAAGATGAAACAGACAATGATGAACAACACAATAAATGAAATGAAAAATACTCTAGATGGGATCAATAGCAGAATAAATGAGGCAGAAGAACGGATAAGTGACCTGGAAGATAAAATAGTGGAAATAACTACTGCAGAGCAGAATAAAGAAAAAAGAATGAAAAGAACTGAGGACAGTCTCAGAGACCTCTGGGACAACATTAAACGCACCAACATTCGAATTATAGGGGTTCCAGAAGAAGAAGAGAAAAAGAAAGGGACTGAGAAAATATTTGAAGAGATTATAGTTGAAAACTTCCCTAATATGGGAAAGGAAATCGTTAATCAAGTCCAGGAAGCACAGAGAGTCCCATACAGGATAAATTCAAGGAGAAATACGCCAAGACACATATTAATCAAACTGTCAAAAACTAAATACAAAGAAAGCATATTAAAAGCAGCAAGGGAAAAACAACAAATAACACACAAGGGAATCCCCATAAGGTTAACAGCTGATCTCTCAGCAGAAACTCTACAAGCCAGAAGGGAGTGGCAGGACATACTGAAAGTGATGAAGGAGAAAAACCTGCAACCAAGATTACTCTACCCAGCAAGGATCTCATTCAGATTTGATGGAGAAATTAAAACCTTTACAGACAAGCAAAAGCTGAGAGAGTTCAGCACCACCAAACCAGCTTTACAACAAATGCTAAAGGAACTTCTCTAGACAAAAACACAAGAGAAGGAAAAGTCCTATAATAACGAACCCAAAACAATTTAGAAAATGGGAATAGGAACATACATATCGATAATTACCTTAAATGTAAATGGACTAAATGCTCCCACCAAAAGACACAGATTGGCTGAATGGATACAAAAACAAGACCCATATATATGCTGTCTACAAGAGACCCACTTCAGACCTAGAGACACATACAGACTGAAAGTAAGGGGATGGAAAAAGATATTCCATGCAAATGGAAACCAAAAGAAAGCTGGAGTAGCAATTCTCATATCAGACAAAATAGACTTTAAAATAAGGACTATCAGAAGAGACAAAGAAGGACACTACATAATGATTAAGGGATCGATCCAAGAAGAAGATATAACAATTGTAAATATTTATGCACCCAACATAGGAGCACCTCAATACATAAGGCAAAAACTAGCAGCCATAAAAGGGGAAATCGACAGTAACACATTCATAGTAGGGGACTTCAACACCCCACTTTCACCAATGGACAGATCATCCAAAATGAAAATAAATAAGGAAACACAAGCTTTAAATGATACATTAAACAGGATGGACTTAATTGATATTTATAGGACACTCCATCCAAAAACAACAGAATACACATTTTTCTCAAGTGCTCATGGAACATTCTCCAGGATAGATCATATCTTGGGTCACAAATCAAGCCTTGGTAAATTTAAGAAAATTGAAATTATATCAAGTATCTTTTCCGACCACAACGCCATGAGATTAGATATCAATTATAGGAAAAGAGCAGTAAAAAATACAAACACATGGAGGCTAAACAATACACTACTTAGTAACGAAGTGATCACTGAAGAAATCAAAGAGGAAATTAAAAAATACCTAGAAACAAATGACAATGGAGATACAACGACCCAAAACCTATGGGATGCAGCAAAAGCAGTTCTAAGAGGGAAGTTTATAGCAATACAAGCCCACCTTAAGAAGCAGGAAACATCTCGAATAAACAACCTAACCTTGCACCTCAAGCAATTAGAGAAAGAAGAACAAAAAAACCCCAGAGTTAGCAGAAGGAAAGAAATCATAAAAATCAGATCAGAAATAAATGAAAAAGAAATGAAGGAAACAATAGCAAAGATCAATAAAACTAAAAGCTGGTTCTTTGAGAAGATTAACAAAATTGATAAACCATTAGCCAGACTCATCAAGAAAATAAGGGAGAAGACTCAAATCAATAGAATCAGAAATGAAAAAGGAGAAGTAACAACTGACACTGCAGAAATACAAAAAATCATGAGGGATTACTACAAGCAACTCTATGCCAATAAAATGGACAATCTGGAAGAAATGGACAAATTCTTAGAAATGCACAAACTGCCAAGACTGAATCAGGAAGAAATAGAAAATATGAACAGACCAATCACAAACACTGAAATTGAAACTGTGATTAAAAATCTTCCAACAAACAAAAGCCCAGGACCAGATGGCTTCACAGGCGAATTCTATCAAACATTTAGAGAAGAGCTAACACCTATTCTTCTCAAACTCTTCCAAAATATAGCAGAGGGAGGAACACTCCCAAACTCATTCTACGAGGCCACCATCACCTTGATACCAAAACCAGACAAGGATGTCACAAAGAAAGAAAACTACAGGCCAATATCACTGATGAACATAGATGCAAAAATCCTCAACAAAATACTAGCAAACAGAATCCAACAGCACATTAAAAGGATCATACACCATGATCAAGTGGGGTTTATTCCAGGAATGCAAGGATTCTTCAATATACGCAAATCTATCAATGTGATTAACCATATTAACAAATTGAAGGAGAAAAACCATATGATCATCTCAATAGATGCAGAGAAAGCTTTTGACAAAATTCAACACCCATTTATGATAAAAACCCTGCAGAAAGTAGGTGTAGAGGGAACTTTCCTCAATATAATAAAGGCCGTATATGACAAGCCCACAGCCAACATCATCCTCAATGGCGAAAAACTGAAAGCATTTCCACTAAGGTCAGGAACAAGACAAGGTTGCCCACTCTCACCACTCTTATTCAACATAGTTTTGGAAGTTTTAGCCACAGCAATCAGAGAAGAAAAGGAAATAAAAGGAATCCAAATCGGAAAAGAAGAAGTAAAGCTGTCACTGTTTGCAGATGACATGATACTATACATAGAGAATCCTAAAGATGCTACCAGAAAACTACTAGAGCTAATCAATGAATTTGGTAAAGTAGCAGGATACAAAATTAATGCACAGAAATCTCTGGCATTCCTATATACTAATGATGAAAAATCTGAAAGTGAAATCAAGAAAACACTCCCATTTACCATTGCAACAAAAAGAATAAAATATCTAGGAATAAACCTACCTAAGGAGACAAAAGACCTGTATGCAGAAAATTATAAGACACTGATGAAAGAAATTAAAGATGATACAAACAGATGGAGAGATATACCATGTTCTTGGATTGGAAGAATCAACATTGTGAAAATGACTCTACTTCCCAAAGCAATCTATAGATTCAATGCAATCCCTATCAAACTACCACTGGCATTTTTCACAGAACTAGAACAAAAAATTTCACAATTTGTATGGAAACACAAAAGACCCCGAATAGCCAAAGCAATCTTGAGAACAAAAAATGGAGCTGGAGGAATCAGGCTGCCTGACTTCAGACTATACTACAAAGCTACAGTAATCAAGACAGTATGGTACTGGCACAAAAACAGAAAGATAGATCAATGGAATAGGATAGAAAGCCCAGAGATAAACCCATGCACATATGGTCACCTTATCTTTGATAAAGGTGGCAGGAATATACAGTGGAGAAAGGACAGCCTCTTCAATAAGTGGTGCTGGGAAAATTGGATAGGTACATGTAAAAGTATGAGATTAGATCACTCCCTAACACCATACACAAAAATAAGCTCAAAATGGATTAAAGACCTAAATGTAAGGCCAGAAACTATCAAACTCTTAGAGGAAAACATAGGCAGAACACTCTATGACATAAATCACAGCAAGATCCTTCTTGACCCATCTCCTAGAGTAATGGAGATAAAAACAAAAATAAACAAATGGGACCTAATGAAACTTCAAAGCTTTTGCACAGCAAAGGAAACCATAAACAAGACCAAAAGACAGCCCTCAGAATGGGAGAAAATATTTGCAAATGAATCAACTGACAAAGGATTAATCTCTAAAATTTACAGGCAGCTCATGCAGCTCAATAACAAAAAAATAAACAACCCAATCCAAAAATGGGCAGAAGACCTAAATAGACATTTCTCCAAAGAAGATATACAGACTGCCAACAAACACATGAAAGAATGCTCAACATCATTAATCATTAGAGAAATGCAAATCAAAACTACAATGAGATATCATCTCACACCAGTCAGAATGGCCATCATCAAAAAATCTAGAAACAATAAATGCTGGAGAGGGTGTGGAGAAAAGGGAACACTCTTGCACTGCTGGTGGGAATGTGAATTGGTTCAGCCACTATGGAGAACAGTATGGAGGTTCCTTAAAAAACTACAAATAGAACTACCATATGACCCAGCAATCCCACTACTAGGTATATACCCTGAGGAAACCAGAATTCAGAAAGAGTCATGTACCAAAATGTTCATTGCAGCTCTATTTACAATAGCCCGGAGATGGAAACAACCTAAGTGCCCGTCGTCGGATGAATGGATAAAGAAGATGTGGCACATATATACAATGGAATATTACTCAGCCATAAAAAGAAACGAAATTGAGCTATTTGTAATGAGGTGGATAGATCTAGAGTCTGTCATACAGAGTGAAGTAAGTCAGAAAGAGAAGGACAAATACCGTATGCTAACACATATATATGGAATTTAAGAAAAAAAAAATGTTATGAAGAACCTAGGGGTAAAACAGGAATAAAGACAGAGACCTACTGGAGAACAGACTTGAGGATATGGGGAGGGGGAAGGGTGAAGTGTGTTAGGGCGAGAGAGAGACATGGACATATATATACTAACAAACATAAGGTAGATAGCCAGTGGGAAGCAGCCGCATGGCACAGGGAAACCGGCTCGGTTCTTTGTGGCTGTCTGGAGGGGTGGGATAGGGAGGGTGGGAGGGAGGGAGACAAAGAGGGAAGAGATATGGGAACATATATATATGTATAACTGACTCACTCTGTTATAAAGCAGAAACTAACACACCCTTGTAAAGCAATTATACCCCAATAAAGATGTTAAAAAAAAAATGTACACTGTACAGTCTCACAAAAGAAGAGTGGTAAATGGTAGGTATATGTAACTAACACTGTTTTTATACTTCCTTATTACAATTTAGGTGCATCCATTTCTTTTCTATACATTGCAGATTCTTGTAGGCCAGCCTGGAAACCAAACTAACAGTTATAAGTTGTTTCTACAGGAAAAGGCCTTCCTAAATCCAAATCACTGACTTATAATTGAAACTTTTGGAGTACATGAAGGACTATCTAGATATGAGAAGAGAAACTGTTACTTCCACTTTACAAAAGGGAAGCACTTTAAAAGGAGATTCTCTCTTGAACAAGATGAACTTCTGTGGTTGACTGAATGTAGATCAGAGGCGGACAGCTCCTATGGATGCAAATTTGACTTATTGTGTAATCAGATTAGTGGGTGTCATCCGTCTGCAGTCCCCCAAATATGTCACCATTTGAGGTTTGCACCAAGCACTCAGAGGGCTCATTTGGTTTCAGAACTAATGCCCTAAATGAGAGACTTTTGGGGTTTCAGATACATCTGAAGAAAGCTGGCTCAGTCTCAGCACTGAGCAGATCCTGAAACCTTTCCCTTGGGCAGATTCTCCTGAACAAGGCTGGACTTACAGTGGCCAAAAATTCTGTTTCAGAGAGGTGTGCATCCAAATACCCATTAAGATGTTTCCACCACTTATTCATTATATGACCACAGGCAAGTTACTTTACCTCTAGTGCAGTGTCATTTAATAGAAATTTCTGCTACGATGAAGATGTCCTACATCTGTTCTACGTAGTATGGTAGCTGCTAGTCACATGAGGCTACTGATTACTTGAAATGCGGCTAGTGTGACTGAGAAACTGAGTAATATTTCAGTTACCTACAGTTAACTTTAATTTGAATAACCACGGCTAGTGGCTACCAAGAGTATTGCAGCTCTAGAAAACCTTCATGTCTTCATCTCAAAATGGGGATTAAAAACCACCCATCTCAGTGTTTTCCTTTATCTTTCTGGTCATAAGATTCTCCTAGGCTGCCTGATTAAAACAACAACAAACAAACAAACACACAGAAAATTCCATTTCCTACATCAGACCTACTGAATTATAATGTACTCAAGAAAGGCTATAGAGATCCTGTACCTTCAATATCTTCTTCCAGTTGATTCTTATGATCAGACGAGTTTCGTATTTAATGATAGCATTATAATGAAGAGTAGATATGGATGCCTGCACAGTACACATCCCAGAGAGAGAAGAATCCAGTTCTGGAGAAGTCAGTTTGTTGTATAAACACATGTGCTCACTAATATCTAAAGTACTGAAGGGGATCAGAATATGCAACAAAAAAATATGCTACTTTGACATAAGGATTATTTTGAGCTGAAAGCAGTTAAGAAGCAGCAAACACAGAAAGAGCTCTTTTTCCTTCCCCTATCCACCTAAAAGCAGGACATAAATTTCCCTTTGTGAATGTGTTCCCCTTCGCATCTCCCATACAAGAGGGAGAAAACAACCATTATCACTGGAGAAAGAAAGTTAGCACCAAAATGGGTCCGTACAAACAAACCTTACTAAGATAAACCTTGGGACTTCCCTGGTGGCGCAGTGGTTAAGAATCTGCCTGCCAATGCAGGGAACACGGGTTCAAGCCCTGGTCTGGGAAGATCCCACATGCCGCGGAGCAACCAAGCCCACGCGCCACCAACTACTGAGCCTGCACTCTAGAGCCCACATGGCTCAACTATTGAAGCTGGCGCACCGCAACGAAGAGGGCAATGAGAAGCCTGCGCACCGCAACGAAGAGTAACACCTGCTCGCCGCAACTAGAGAAAACCCGTGTCCAGCAACAAAGACCCAACACAGCCAAAGATAAAAAAATAAATAAATTTATAAAAAATAAAATAAACCTTAACTTTCATTATTTTCCCCCATATATTTACCCTCCCACAATTTACTGCCCTAGAAGCCCAAATCCCTTTTCCTTTGTCTTGTCACTTCTCCACAAATTTATCACCCTTTGTTAAGGTGGCATAAAATCCCCAAATTCTAACTACCCATCTGATACTCAATACTGAGTTGAATGTATGTGAATTGCATGCTTAAATAAATTATTTTTTCTCCTGTTATTGTCTCTTGTCAGTTTAAATCATAGGCCCCAGCCACCGAATTTAAGAGGGTAGAGGAAAGCTGTTGCTTTTTTTTTTCCCTCCCCTACAGCACCCAATTCAAAGCTCTCTGACATATGGTAAGACAGTGTAGTACTTCTGGGGGTGGGGGATATTCCAGAAGGCTGAGGGCACTTTATCAGTTTTCCTTTGTTTGTTGTAATGGAAAGGAATAGAATAATATAAGCAATGAATCTCTTAATGGTAGCTTTAAGGCTGGATGATCTTGACGCTATTTGATGGGGTAAATTATTTTGGAAATCTGGTGAAGGAAGTTGGAATGGGGAGGTAAGAGAAAACTAATATGTAATTATACCACCAAGATAATAAAAACAGATGTAAAAGAGGTATGGGGGAAAGAGAAAAGTTGAAAGAAAAATCTTTTATAGCAAAAAGTTTCTTTAATGTCAAAGTTGTTAACTTCATGAAATAGAGGGCTTCCCTGGTGGCGCAGTGGTTGAGAGTCCGCCTGCCGATGCAGGTGACACGGGTTCATGCCCCGATCTGGGAAGATCCCACATGCCGCGGAGCGGCTGGGCCCGTGAGCCATGGCCGCTGAGCCTGCGCGTCCGGAGCCTGTGCTCCGCAAAGAGAGAGGCCGCAACAGTGAGAGGCCCATGTACCGCAAAAAAATAAAATAAAATAAAAAATAAATGAAATAGAAAAAAGAAGGATCTCAGTAGGATTAAAGGATGGCTTTTTGTCAAATAGCCTGCATTCTAGTCCTTTCCTAAATTTGTTGCTGTTCCAATGAATATATTACATAACCACCAAAGGGAATTCCGAAATTTCAATATAGTTCCAGAAATCTGTGAACATTCCCATTTTGCAGATGTGGAATTCATCTGCTCATTTACTTTCCTTAAGGGAACATAATGACATTCTTTCAGAGTACTTGAAGCTCTCCTAATAAAAGATACAAACAGTACAAGAAAGTTCGTTATTTGTAGAAGAAACATCATAAGCTAATAAATGTGTCTATTATTGCTCTGTGGGCTCTTCTCATCAAGGAGACTGATCTGGAATAGTATAAATAGATACCATTGGGTCTGCTTTATAGTAGATATACAGAAACAGGAATAAAAGATGGTAATTTGGGGAAGAAGAAAGCTGCAATGAGGTAAATAAATATATATGTGTAAAGCTAAAAGAAGCTCAGGTTGGGAACTTCACTTGAATTTCCATTTTAAATTTCACTTTAATTGTAACATGTAAATTATAATGTTAGGCTAACTGCAAATTTTGACTTTTACTACTACAGTAGATGGGAGATAACCTAGCTATGAGCAAAAATGTAAAAGAATTAATTAATCCTTCTTTATCCCTTTTAAATAATTGATTTATGTTAAAAAACCAAATAAATTATATATAATTTGGTCTAAAGCTTTAAAATGAGGCGTTTTTTTAAGTAAAATATTTAATTTCCAAGATAAGATTGGAGGTTGTTTGTTCCATCTAATATAATAACAAAATATTAATATTTTATATTATAATAATATAACAAAATAAATATTTTTAGTGAATGAATGAACTGGCTAAGTATGAAAACACTACTCTTTTGCCCACAACATCCTCTCTTCCTTCTTCCTCATTCATATTCTCTTTCTGTCTCTCTCTCTCTCTTTCTTCGTTTAAACCTAATATTCTACTGTTCACCTCCCACCCCTTAGGTACTTGCCTGTCCTGATTCTCCCAACCAAGCCCTAGAATGCCTCCAAGCTTAACGTCATGCACTACCTATCCTAGCACTCTGGGATACCATGATTTATCCTTTAATACCACAGTCAGGAACACCTTTTATTTTCTTACCCCTAACTATCTACAAAATCTGCCACATCAGTTTCTAGCCCTGGATCAACTCCTCTGCCCACTTTCTCCGGCTGCTTCTTGCAGCCTTCCCAGCAGTACAGAAGACATCACAAAGCCGTGCATTTGGCTCCACTACAAACAAATGAGCTCCAGTCTGGGCTGGACGCATCACTATTCAGCAAATCTTTTCTCATCCTTGGTGACTGCCTCTTCCACTCTCCACAGCAGCTACTGCATCTTCATCAGTATCCTCACTCCCTCCTCCAATTTCCCTTTACTCTCAGACTTCCCTTTTTTAAGAAAATAGAGATAACAAGTGTCACGTCTCTCGCATCCACTTCCAAGTTCATCTCATTGTCAAATATACTTTCCTCCTTCCTGCCTGTCTCAAAGGAAGACATCCCAATGTCTTCCTCCAAATTCTTACCCCATCAACTATGTCCTTTTTCTTGCATTGTCATTATCTTCCTCTCCACTGGTTTTTACCTCTAAGCCCACAAATGTGCTCAAGTCTTGAAACAAAAACAAACCAAAGCAAAAAATCCACTTCCAAATCCCTCACCTCCTATCTACTTCTTTCTTTCTTTCTTCCTTTATTTATTTTTTATTGGAGTATAATTGCTTTACAATGGTGTGTTAGTTTCTGCTTTACAACAAAATGAATCAGTTATATATATACATATGTTCCCATATCTCTTCCCTCTTGCGTCTCCCTCCCTCCCACCCTCCCTATCCCACCCCTCTAGGTGGTCACAAAGCACCGAGCTGATCTCCCTGTGCTATGCGGCTGCTTCCCACTAGCTATCTACCTTATGTTTGGTAGTGTATATATGTCCATGCCTCTCTCTCGCTTTGTCACAGCTTACCCTTCCCCTCCCCATATCCTCAAGTCCGTTCTCCCGTAGGTCTGTGTCTTTATTCCTGTTTTACCCCTAGGTTCTTCATGCCATTTTTTTTTCTTAAATTCCATATATATGTGTTAGCATACGGTATTTGTCTCTCTCTTTCTGACTTACTTCACTCTGTATGACAGACTCTAGGTCTATCCACCTCATTACCAATCGCTCAATTTCGTTTCTTTTCATGGCTGAGTAATATTCCATTGTATATATGTGCCACATCTTCTTTATCCATTCATCCGATGATGGACACTTAGGTTGTTTCCATCTCTGGGCTATTGGAAATAGAGCTGCAATGAACATTTTGGTACATGACTCTTTTTGAATTACGGTTTTCTCAGGGTATATGCCCAGTAGTGGGATTGCTGGGTCATATGGTAGTTCTATTTGTAGTTTTTAAAGGAACCTTCCTATCTACTTCTTAATCAGCCACTTTCCCCCTTAGAAACACAACCCCAAACCACAGGCTATACACCTTGATGACTCACCCATGTACGTCCATCATCCCACCCTCTCCTGAACACTGTCATATATTTCCAACTGTCTCCTCCTAAAGACTCCACATGGACGTCCTTAGAGGCACTTCAAACTTGCTTCCCATGTCACTTAACAGATCCACCATTACCTGGGTGCCTGCAGTAGAAATCTCAGTCATCCTTTCCTCCTTTCGGTGCTACAGACACCAAATCCTTCCCATTTGACCTCAGGAATTGCTCCCAATTGCAGCTCTGCTACCAATGATTGTTCAGACCCTCATCTCCTGCAAGAACAATTCCTGGGCTCCTATCTTGTCTCCTCCCTCTGACCTCTCCCTTTTCAAATCTGTTTTTCACACCACCAACAAAGGTAACGTCATGAAAAGTGCGTGACTGATCAGACCCCTCCCCTCGTAAGAACTATCTTGGGCTCTTCAGGCCTTTCTCAAGTTGTCCCCAGCCCTCCTCTCCAGGCTCTCCTCTATCCACAGAGCACAGTGTGCACCGGCTATGCCACGTTCCCCACTGCTGTTGAACATGCGCATCTCTGACCCTTTGGCTCTACCGTTCGCTCTTCTTGGAACCCATAGGTCCAAACTCCTATTCATCTTCAAAGTCAAATTGAAAGCCTACCCTGAAGCTTCTCATGACTTTCCTTCACCCACCACCTCAGTCAGAATTAGTTGCGCCCTTTTGTATCTTTACAACCCAAATTGAACCCCCAGTTTGCCCCTTTCCACTGTAGTGTACTGTAGTGTAGTTAATTGTTTACATCCCCTCTTTTGCCAGTACAGCAGCTCAGTGAAAACTCCTGAGAGCCTAGAGAGGTATGCCTCGACAAATATCTGAGGAATGGATATTGTAGGTGTCAGCTCTATTTTGAATGCAATTTCTGCCCATCCTCCCAACATCCATCACCACAGGACTAAAGAAAAAGCAAGTAGAAAATTAATTTGGCAGACAAATGGAACATTTATACCAACATTTAAACTTGTAAGTAACTCTAGAATTCTTTAGAAAGCTCCATTCCAAAACTGTTCTGTTTCTTGCATACTGTGGGCTTATTTTGCCTTCATTAGAGGATGAGGAAGCCTTCATTTAAATAATAATTTGTCAGAAAGAGTCATTCTAAAGCAATATGCTTAGCTATGCAGGGATTTAGTATGAGACAAATTGCAAACAAACAAAATCAGTAATCTTAAGTGTTTAGGTAGCTGGTACAAACTGGACTGTCCTGACCTCCTGATGAATCAGGCTGATCTGCTCCCCACAGCCTGGGGCTCCAGAAGAGGAGCTCACAGAGGGAGCATTTTATTCCTTTTCTCCAAATCTGATCTGAAGTTTACTGTTCTACTGGGAACAAATCATCAAAGTTACACATTTACAAAAAAAGTTGTGAGGTAGAAATTTAGATTAAGACCATGCTTAGGTGGCACAAAAATACTTAGTTGATTTAATCCCATTCAGCATGAAGCGGGGGGCAATCAAGTTTAAACAGTGTGAATATTTGAAATTCACTTCTTATTGGAAAAACAACCCAAATTTATGCTGGAAATAATTTTAAAAGAGAGACCTTTAAGAAGAAAAGAAGTGAGCTCCTCTGTCATCTGTTCTGCTGTTTTCCGTGAAAGGTTTCTATGGTGCTTTGGACTTGTCTATATTTGGGTAATGGCAACAGGTGAGGAATAAAGAGCAGCTGCATATTGACTCCCTGGGGGAGAGGGAAATTCTGCAAACATCCTATAGGTAATGAGTATAAAACATATCTCTACACACAATGCCTTCTATGAGTCACAGGCTCTTTAAAAATCTCCAGATAAACAAACAAATAAAACAAACACTAAACAATAACCACACACACAAAAAAATTTAACCAAACATACTCAAAAATAATTTTAAGATTGAAGGAATTTCCTTTAGGAG
>NW_006777506.1:265425-271015 GCF_000442215.2 Lipotes vexillifer
CGGGAAAGAGATGAAAGTCTTCTCTCAGTTACCCAGGGCTAGAAAAAAATATCTATATATATTTGTTATTAAGGCTTTAAATAAATAACACCTGCCAACCAAAGCCAGGGAAATGAATGCACAGGAAATGAGGCAAACTTTAAAGAGGAAGTGGTTTTGAGCTGTCAACTGGAGTGGATTAAGGAGTAGGAAACCCACAAGGTGTGTAAAAGTGGTAAATCGAGGACCTCATCTTAAAAGAGAAACTCAAAGCCCAAGGCTAGATTATCACAAAGATGAATAATACAACATATTAGACTTTTACGGCTATTTGAAGAGACTATAAGAAGAAAATCAAGGGACATCAAGAAGATAGAAGGTGTATTATATATAAAACCTTCTAAGTTTGCCATTAAAATGTATGTAAATCATCAAATCATTAAAAATCTAAAGGAAACATTTTAAAAGTAGAATAAGAACACCTCTTTTTGATTACATAATTCTCCGGGATTATTTAAAATTCAGTAGTCTGAACTTAGATATCTTAATGTTATAAAACTTGGTAGTTTATCTGCTGCTTTAAAGTTATAATATAAAAGTTGAAGCAAATAAAAATTTTCTTCCATTGAAAAGCAGTGTATTTCCCTATCTAATTATGCATATAAAGTATAAGAAAGTGGTACTGTCAGGGAAGTAAAGTATGGTATATTTTAAATTGAAAGCAACCACTGAAAATATATTTGTGAAAGGGTACTAACATGTAAAAATGCATGTCATAAAAGTAAGCAACAATAACGAAATAGAGAGAGAGTTCACAGAGAAGTAAACAAATGAAACAAAAACAAACAAACCCAGCTGGACAGAGGGGAAAAAAAGACTGAAAGAAACTACTAAAATGATAACAGTGATTATTGAATAATAAACTCATGGATGAGTTTTTTCCATCTATTTATATAAAGCACTATGCTTGGTAGGTATATTTTATTTTTAAATGGGTAAGAAAGAAAACTTTCTCCAGAGAAAAAGTACAAAGTAATAACCTGCTTAGTTAAGGTCTAAAAAACCAGATTAGAGAGCACACAATTGCCCACATAAAACCACTACATATTATTAAATTAGTATTTGAAAATCAAAGTAAATGGGTGTCCCATTAACTGACAAAGCATGGCATAATCAATTCAATCATTTTAAGAGTAGTAGAAATCAATAGTAATCTCTCAAACAGCATCGATTCTGCCATCATTTTCAAGAATATTTATACAGTTGAAATAAGGGATTGATTTAGCTATGATTCTGTGCTGTGGTTATTTTAAGCATGTAGTCCCAACTTTAAAGAACAAGTAATTACATAATAATAGCAATTTTAACTGCTGCTTCTATATTACAGTTTTAACACGATTCTTTCAAAATATATTAAATGTTTATTATATGCACATAATTATAGTAAGTGAATTGATAGGAGTAGAAGGAATGATTCTCCCCACTTTCTACCCTTTTTACCTTCTTCATTCTTTTTACATTTCTGTGAGGCACACCCACCACCCACTCCCTCATCCCCATCCCATTCCACCTCCAGACATACAAATGATTATAATGTCACTGGGGAGAGAACTCAAACGTACTGGGAAGTATAAGCTTGTAAAATACAATGACACTAAATCATTTTTCTTAAGAGTTTCATTACATTTGACTTCTAATTAAAATAATAATTTCTGTTGCCATCTATGACCTTGGTGTTATAGTTTATCCACAGAAACTCCCTTCCTTGGAATTCCAGCCAGCCCTTTTCTAATTCCCAAAATACTTAATTTTTTTGGTCAGCATTTTTTAAGTATAATTTACATACCATAAAAGTTACCAATTTTATGCTTTGTGACCACCTAGAGGGGTGGGTTAGGGAGGGTGGGAGGGAGACGCAAGAGGGAGAGGATATGGGGATATATATATACATATAGCTGATTCACTTTGTTATACAGCAGAAATGAACACAACACTGTAAAGCAATTATACTCCAATAAAAACGTTTAGGGCTTCCCTGGTGGTGGCAGAGTGGTTGAGAGTCCGCCTGCCGATGCATGGGACACGGGTTCGTGCCCCGGCCCGGGAAGATCCCACATGCCGCGGAGCGGCTGGGCCCGTGGGCCGTGGCCGCTGAGCCTGCGCGTCCGGAGCCTGTGCTCCGCAATGGGAGAGACCGCAGCAGTGAGAGGCCCGCGTACCGCAACAACAACAAAAAAAGATGTTTTAAAAAAATAGCTACCAATTTTAAGAGTACAATTCAATGAGTTTTGACAAATGTTTATAATCGTACAACTATCACATGATCATGATGAAAATATTTTTATCGTCCCCAAAGACTCAAATAAAAAAAAAAAAATTCAGGCCATCCATCTAACAAATAATAACATTTTGTCCCATTTAAATGTTGTAGTACTCGGGCTTCCCTGGCGGCGCAGTGGTTGAGAGTCCGCCTGCCGATGCAGGGGACACGGGTTCGTACCCCGGTCCGGGAAGATCCCACATGCCGCGGAGCGGCTGGGCCCGTGAGCCATGGCCGCTAGGCCTGCGCGTCCGGAGCCTGTGCTCCGCAGCGGGAGAGGCCACAACAGTGAGAGGCCCGCGTACCGGAAAAAAAAAAAAAAACGTAAAAAAAAAAAATGTTGTAGTACTCTAAAATCATAATTTTAAATGATTCCAAACAGTGTTGTCCTTTGACTTTCTGAGATTTAGTAAGTCTGGTTTCTAAAAGTTCGAAAAGAAGGTCTATGCCACTTATTTTTTGTAAATAACAACTTACTAGAAGATTTCTTTTCAAAAAGAAGAAGAAATATTAAGTTTTAAAGCACTCATTTAGTTTTTAAGAAATCTCACTGATTTAAGAATTTCCTTCTGAAAGTATGTCTTTTTCTCCACCAAACAGATTTTACACTTAAATTTACATTTGGGGGTTTTTCTTAATACAAAAAAAAAAAGCAAATGCTGGCTAATTGTATCAGCTCCATTAATGCTTAGTCAAAAATGTTAAAGTGTACTGGATGGATTAGATTATCATGAAATGTGAATAGGAATAAGATTTGTCTAACTTTTACTGAACATTGTGCTTGGTGCTTTAAACATTATCACATGTCATCACTTAACCAGCTATAATACCACACCCAGCAGGTTACAGCACAAGCAACCCTCCGGAGATAGTAATAGGTATAAGATCAAGAACAGGAATCAAGAACCCCTCCACCCCAAGGGAACATCCAAAGGGTCAGTATATCCAGCTCCAAGCTGCAGTTGTCCTCTTCATGCTTCAGTGACCTTGGCTGCCAGAAACCAAAGCCACTACTGTGTTTTCCTTACACATTGTCTCTCACAGACTTTACAGGACTATCCGGTTTACTGGGCTTTTCTTTATCCTCTTTCACAACTTCCTACTCAGCAACTATTTTACCAGTAAGAGACTGGAGAAAAATGGATAGGGTAAAACTCAAACCTATTCATCTTTCAAATAATCAGCAATGAAATAAAAGTCTTCGGAGATTAAACTCCAGGTAGACTACTGAGAGGAAAGTTTGAAATCTGCTCAATTCAAAGTGAAGGCTGCTAAAACACATGTATCTATCAACCTTCAGCCTGGAAGACAGAGAGACTGACAGTCTGATTTCTTTTGGCAGATTTCCCACATATCTATCTGTGGGGCACACTCCTTAGTACAGAGATGGCCTGAAATGAGCATGCTCAGAATAATAAGAATGAAACTGACCCAAGAAGAGCAAATTATATGATTTCAACACACGCTTTCCTGTGTGTATATGAAAAGATATGCTTTCGTAAATAAGGAATCATCAAGAAGTAAATCAGACAAGAAGTCAGACAGAAGCACAAAATCGTCCATTAAATAACTCCTAACAAGTGCATATTATGGGTGGAAGGGAGTAAGGGCAAATATGCCTATGATGACTCTACGTAAACATACAACCACCAACTTGGGAAGGAGAGTTCAGGAGTATGGATGCTCAGTGCTTTGGCCTCCCTTCTGGAAGAGCCTTTGGTAAGATGACTGCAGTCACAGATTTACATTATGGTTTTAGGACATGTGTTAGTACATTTCAAGAAACCAGAACCACAAAGGGATGTGGCTCAACTAATTTAGTCTTTAGTGATAGAGGCAATACTTCAGTAAGAGGTAGATTGGTCCCCGGCATGTTTTAAAGTAAGTGTATTTCATTGCTCCTAAAATGCACAGTTTCTTCATATTTTAACATCCCTAAATTGGGACTGTGTTTTATAATCAATGGGGCCTTATAATTGCCTTCCATGAAGTTGCTATCATGGCATGATTGCATGTACACAAACTTGGTCATAGCTGTTCACACTGCTGTCACTTTAACTGAGCTTTGTTTATAGTTAGCATTAAATTTAATTGGCATTTTTATATGTCTTTAAAAGATTATACTGATTTGACATCAAAACAAAAAATCATTGTACAAATAGGCGTGGAAATGGAGTTGCAGGATACATTTTAAGTTAATGGAACAAATATTTACCTTTGGAGAAATGACCATAATTCCTTATTTTGTTGTGAAGCAACAATCAATTTTTAAATGAGATTTAAACAGTCAGTAGAGGAATTTGAGTTGCATGTTGTTACAATGATACAGGCAAAGGACTGTCCACCTAATGCCAAGCAATACAACTGACAGCAGGTGGAAATGCCAAATATCTCAGAAGAGATGCAAGAAATGTCCAAGCAATGATAATCCAATAAGGCCAAATCGTGTATAGTGCAGGATGATCGTTAAACATAATTGGCAGCACTTTTTTTTCATAAAATAGTTGTGCACTCACAATTGAGATCATACACAAAGCAGTGAAATACTATAGTTAGATTTGGCTTCAGTACCCTCTCCGTGGTTCTCCCCTTCTTCAGGTACCTCAAAACACTCCCAGCTGTTCCTGCACATTAGTATTACCCCTCTGGGAGATACTAATATTTGAAACATAATATCTAATTATGAAATAAGTTATGGACACAGATGGCTAAAGCTATAAACTGTTTTGCATTATTCCTTGAAACGATCTAGAATACATGGAAAATCATAGGTTCAAATATATTTGATTCCCTTATTGGTGGTTCTAAGCAGAGCGCCCATTCAACCAAACATGATGAATTCTTCCCTTTTGTATGTTTGGCTTCTTTGACTTGAATTTATGATTTTCTAAAAGCTTGAAAGTTATTAATGTTTAGCATAGTATTTAAGAAAGACAAAGTTTGGGCATAATCAAAGAAAAACTTAACTGCCTCTCTATTCCTTTTTAGTACCAGTCTCTTTATATCTGTTTTCTTTAGAATATAGAAAAATTTTCCCTTTATCCCTACTAAGGACTACCTACAACCCTGCCAACAAAAATTAGGAACACAACAGATGATCATTATAATGGTAAACTTTCAATAACCCAGAAAGCATGACAAAGAAAAAATCCCTCCCCCCAAATTTGACTGAAGACATTGAAATTAAAAAGTAACCAGACTGAATTAAGTAAAAACTCTAACATTGGTAACCCTTTAAATACCCATATAAATTCCCAGCTTGCATTTTACTTTTACTTCTGCTACTTCCCT
>NW_006777506.1:271033-279409 GCF_000442215.2 Lipotes vexillifer
AATTCCCAGCTTGCATTTTACTCTTACTTCTGCTACTTCCCTACACTCCCATCAAACTAGACCATTGTTCTGCCAACAAGACTTGCACCTTCCCATGTCCATGCTGCGCCCTCTGTCTAGAATGCCCTTTCTTCAAGTCCAACTCAACCCTCCAGAAATCCTACCCATCCTTCAAAATCCATTCATTCAATATATATTAAGCACAGTCTAAGTGCAGCACACTAAGGATTAAAAATAAAGTAATTTGGAAGGTTCCTGTTCTGGGGAGCCACCAGTCTGACTTATATTAAATGCTACATCATCCACAGAGCCCTTTTGGATCCACTCAACCACTTGTGATCTCTTCCTCCTTTAACTCCTCTTCTCTAGTATTATTTCAATTTAACAATCTCTTACTGATCTCCTATTCTATACCAGAGATGATACTGGGCACTTGCACACGCATTTACATCATTTAATCCATATAACAGCCTAACTAAATAGTGTTACCACAGACCCACTGGTCATATGAAAAAAACTGATGCTCATAAATTCACATTCATGGCAAGTGTCCTATTAGGGACCAGAAGCAGATTCTACTGACTTTTGTATCTGGCGCTATTTCCATCAATATTTCAGCAGCATTCACTTGATCTTATTATTTGCGTAGTCATCTTACCTTCTCTATTACAATGACATCTTAAAACAAGAATTGAATCTTACTCATTCTAATGTGTAACTTGACCCTATATGAAATATCTGACTTATAGTAGGTGCTGAAAATCTGTTTACAAGGAAAATTGTGTCCCAAGTATTCTGGTGAATGCCAATGATGGTTCATAATGATGCAAAGATGAGGGTCTTAGGCCAACTGATCTCCTTGACATTGTGAGAAGTGGGGACATACCAAATCCTTATCAGAAGTTGGAATGAGAGGAAAGATGAGGGTTGTGAAGA
Source organism: Lipotes vexillifer (assembly GCF_000442215.2). Lineage (NCBI taxonomy): Eukaryota > Metazoa > Chordata > Mammalia > Artiodactyla > Lipotidae > Lipotes > Lipotes vexillifer. Next base: position 271,970 of record NW_006777506.1, read on the forward strand.
ATCTCAGAGTGTATGTGGGAAAATCATTGGTTCACAAAAGGGAAAATATGTTGACCTGATTAAGACTGGAAGGTCTAAAGTAAGTAACATACTAGAAAAAGTATTAAAAGAAAAAAATGTGAACAAGAGAAGAAAGTTTGTGAGAATTCAGACTGGCTTCATCAAGCTCTGTTCACAGATGCTGAGTAAAATGTAGATCCTGGGGACCAAAGAAAGGCTAGTTGAATAAATGTCAAAGGCTGAATCCAGGGACACCAAATTAGTCAAGAGCTAGGGGTTTTTTAAGCTTTGACTAGGATTTGAGACCCAGAAAGAAAAACAATCCTCCTTCTCTAGGAACTTAAGTAGCTGACAGACATCTTAAGTTACTCCGAGAGCTCAACTTGAGTCAGGAGATAGAAGCAGCTACACAGTGAGAAAGAGCTACCGGCTCATGGTTGAAAGCAAATGTAGACTAGGGAGAGGCTGACAGGATTTTAGAGCTGGAAGGGACCATAACTGCTATCTAATCAAAACTATGCTTATGATAGACACAAAAACGAGAAAGTTGAGTCTAAAGGTTTACACTTATGCTAAACTAAGTAAGTAACATGAGCTTGCCCACTTATAACTGACCTCATCTAAATATAGCTGTACTCCCACATTCCATCACCAGGCAGTGAAAGCCATATGCACCCAGGAGGAATGCATATATGCCTTGCCTGAACTGTGATGGATACTGGGATCAGAGGATCACGAGAGAGAAAAGAACTACTGGAGAGCTCACAAAGTCCAGGAGTATAGTTCTGGAGGCAGACACTTTCCATTTTTGATCCCTTGGAAAGTGAAAGTAGAACACTTTCCAAGGGAAGTGGGATGGAGAGCCATCCAAAGGAGCTCTCTGTTGGGACTTCCCTGGTGGTCCAGTGGCTAAGACTCCGTGCTTCCACTGCAGGGAGTGTGGTTTCGATCCCTGATTGGGGAATTAAGATCCCACATGCCATGTGGTATGACCAAAAAAAAAAGGAGCTCTCTATTTATGGAGTCTCATGTTTATCACACTCCCAGATTGCTGCTTCCCAGTGTATACTAATTTCCTATGGCTGCTGTAAAAAATTACCACAAACTTAAAATAACAGAAACTTATTCTTTGCTTAAAATAACAGAAACTCATTCTCTCATAGTTCTAGAGGCCAGAAGTCTAAAATCGGTAGCATTGGGACAAAATCAAGATGCAGCAGGCTCCCCTCTCTCTGGCAGAGTCACACTCCCTCCAGAGGCTCTAGGGGAGAATTTGTTCCTTGCCTCTACCAGCTTCTGGTAGCTGCCAGCATTCCTTGGTTTGTGGCTGAATCACTCAAAACTCTGCCTCAGTCTTCACATTGCCTTCGTGTGCATGTGTATGTGTGTGTGTGTGTGTGTCTAATCTCCCTCTGCCTTTCTCTCATAAGGATACATGTGATTGCATTTGATCACCTCGTCTCAAGATAATTAATCACATCTGCAAAGACCCTTATTTTAAATAATTTAACATTACAGATTTCAGGAGTCAGGCCCTGATATCTTCTCTGAGGGACATTCTTCAGTCTACTACACCATGTTAACAAAAGTCACTCTCACTGTTAACATAAAAATATTTTCAAATAAAGAAACTGATGGTCTCATATGAAGCCACACTACAAGACTCCATCCTGTTTCTATTTCTCCTATGCCCCTTTGTTACTTGCACATTTCTTTGTAAGAATTAATTATAAGTTCACCTAAGGAAGCATGTTAGGCAGTAAAAACATTCAAAACATCTAATAAAATTATCTAGGTATTCATTCCTGACTTCTTTTAGCAGCTGATTTTTAAATCCATCTTAAGATGGTTCTGGAGATCGCACAACCCTTCTTTTGTCCTCCAATAACCTTTCTACTCTAGAAAATGGCCCTCATTAGTTTTCCCCTTCTTCTGCCTCCCCATACCACCATACAGAAAAGATCAAGTTATATTTTCCTTCACAGATAGTTAACATTTATATATTGTTTGCATGTTGTTTGTTTCATTCATTACCTCAGTAAATATTCTTAACTTCCTACCATGATCCAGACACTGTGCTTATCCTTGCAGATACAAAGATGAAAGGTGGGCTGGTGTCCCCAGTGAATGTAGCAGATATGGAGAATTGCCAACACAGTAAACGTGATGAATGCCAGAATGAAAGTAAATACAGATACCAGGGGAAGCTACAGCAGTGGAGCAACACATTGCAGAAAGAGCTCAGGTTCTTGAAACAGAAAGAACTGGATTCAAATCCCAGCTTACCATTTACTGTCTTACTCTGGGACCTTAGGCAAATTACTTAAGCTCTTTGAGCCTCACTTTTCTTACCTGTAAGATGGAAACACAGACTATTCACTTTAAACAACTATCATGAGAACTAAATAGTATAATATATATAAGGCAAGGTGCAAGGAGCATCTAAGTGGCCTGAGGGAATTGGGGAAGCTTGACAGAGACGTAAGGCTTAAACTGAAACTCAACATGCACGTAAAGGTTTGTCGGGCCAGTTCAGGCAAAGACTAAAATCTCAAGGTAATTAGAAAGAAGGTTACAAGGTGAGGCTGGAGAGGCGGGCAGGAGTCAGTCATGAGGTTTACAAAGGGCCACTGGAGACCTTCTAAGGGGGAAGTGACACGCTCAGATTTATGCAGACGTGTCAAGGGTGGTTTGGGGTACACACAAAAATGAGAGTTGGGAAGATCAGTTACAATTTGGTGTAATAATCCTGGCAAAAGTTCATAAAGGCTTGAAGTTGGGCAGTGACATGAAAGAGGATAAGAGAGGAGAAATATTAAAGACACTCTGGAGGTAGAATTTACTATTTAGTGGGGTATTGTCCGTGACAGGTAACAGAGAGTAAGGAGATCAGGATGGCTCCAAGATTCTCAAGTGACCTCTGCATATCTGTGTTTTTCTATGTTTTCTTTCTAATAAAATCAAACGAAATCTTTCTTTTTGAATCAAAGAAGAAATTCAAACTGAGATAGAAATACAAAAATATGTTGAACATACTTTTCAGCTTTCAAGTGGTTGTTGTGACAGCATGAAGCCACTATAAATGTATTTTTAAATCCCATTAAGCTTTCTTTTCAGAAATTAATTATTCTGATGGAATTCTTTTCTTTTCTTTTTTCTTTTTAGTCATCCATTTTATACACATCAGTGTATACATGTCAATCCCAATCGCCCAATTCATCACACCACCACCACCACCCCCTGCCGCTTTCCCCCCTTGGTGTCCATACGTTTGTTCTCTACATCTGTGCCTCAATTTCTGCCCTGCAAACCGGTTCATCTGATGGAATTCTTAAGTTAAAGCATTCTCTTCACTAATGAGAATTATAGAGTGCTGAGAGGCTGTAGATACCAAATGTAAATACAATATTAAAGGTAGAATTTTAGAGTTCACCCTAGTAATCACGACCAACATCCCATGGACGGCAGATAAACTGTAACTTTAAAAGTTATCTTCAGCAGCTAAATCAAGTTACATTGTAGGTTACATTATCAAACATCCACTGGCTAATTTACTCCTGAACTAAATTGATTACCATTACATCTGACAAGGATTACGGATTATTTTTGCTTTCCCAGTAATTTTACTTTTCTTGCCCTGATTAACATTCATTCAGTATTCAGTAAATGTGTATTGGGTTGCTATTACATGTAACCCCACAAGAAGCCACAGAATTATATAGAAGATCACAATTTGGTGCCAAGGTAGAGGTGATATACAATCACACGACCACCACCACCCCCTGCCGCTTTCCCCCCTTGGTGTCCGTACGTTTGTTCTCTACATCTGTGCCTCAATTTCTGCCCTGCAAACCGGTTCATCTGATGGAATTCTTAAGTTAAAGCATTCTCTTCACTAATGAGAATTATAGAGTGCTGAGAGGCTGTAGATACCAAATGTAAATACAATATTAAAGGTAGAATTTTAGAGTTCACCCTAGTAATCACGACCAACATCCCATGGACGGCAGATAAACTGTAACTTTAAAAGTTATCTTCAGCAGCTAAATCAAGTTACATTGTAGGTTACATTATCAAACATCCACTGGCTAATTTACTCCTGAACTAAATTGATTACCATTACATCTGACAAGGATTACGGATTATTTTTGCTTTCCCAGTAATTTTACTTTTCTTGCCCTGATTAACATTCATTCAGTATTCAGTAAATGTGTATTGGGTTGCTATTACATGTAACCCCACAAGAAGCCACAGAATTATATAGAAGATCACAATTTGGTGCCAAGGTAGAGGTGATATACAGCATGTTCTGTACAAGGCAGAATGCACCGGGCACCACGTAAGTGCCGTAAACAAGGCTCTGAGAGTTCAAAGGAGAGTTACACTTTCAGGGCAAATAACTGAAGGCAGAGACGAAGGGAGGAAAACTCTCAGGCAGAGGGAACCACAGAAACAAAAAGGCAGAAGGTAATAAGCCCAAGGTTTCTGCCCTATTCTTTCAGTTCCTCCAATAGAGCTTGTTCCTTCCCACTGAGGCTACTTTGGCTAAAATGCCTTCCTTCCTTCCTTTCTCCTTCTGCTGATCTCATTTCAAATGTTACTTCCTCTAGGAAGCCTTCTCTGACAATTTTAGGTAGAATTTAAAGTTTCCTTTTTAACTCACAAGGCCCCTCCAAACACATTTTAAATGCATGTATAAGGTATTATTTGAGAATGACTGCCTGATTTTAAGTCCCTCACTTTTGCCACTTGACATCCAAAGGACTTTGGGCAAATTACTCAATCTTTCTGTGCTTTGATTTCCTCATGTATGAAATGGAGATACCTGTATTATTGGTTAGGATTACACGGGGTAAATTATGTCAAGGGCTTAGCACCAAACCTACAAAGGTCAATGCTCAATAAGTGCTTTATCACATACTTACAACTGTCTCTGACACTAGATTGTAAACCTCTGATGGGTAGGGATATATCCTATTTGTCTTTGTAGTTCCAGACTCTTGCACAGCACTTGGAAAATGCTGAATAAATTAAAATTTTCAGTGACCAATACCTGATTCTGGGAGTGTCTCGAGAAGATCTTGAGGAGAAAATATCAAATAAGCAGATAGTGATTCAGAATTAGCACTCAAAAGAAAATCATCTACATTGATGTGTAGATTTGAGTTACGTACACAGTAGTGATATCAAGATATGGAATACAAAGACAGAAAGAAAAAGCGAGAATAGAGCCTAGAATAATCTCACATTTTCCAGTTTGGAGAAGAAAGAAAAAACAGAGATGGTGCAAGAAGGGAACTGACTAGGGAAAGAGGAAAACCATAGGACAGCCTTGTTCATGGAAACCAAGTAGAAAAAGAGATTCAAATGAAAGAACCAAGTAGATTCAAATGAAAGCAATTATCTCAACAGTGGGGAACAGGAAAAGGAAGGCAAAAAAAAAAAAATGGATTTCATGAATAGAGGTCACTGATAATATGAAAGTAGTAGTTTTAGTAGACAAGTGAAGGTGGGAAGAGGAATATAGGGTGATAAGTGAGAGGGAGAGAAAGCAATGAATACAAAATTCTACTCTTGAAAAAAGGCTGGTGGTGAAGGAAAAGAGAGCTATGTGATGGCAGCTCAAGGGATAACAACGCAAAAGGTCAAAGGAAGGATTTCCTGGTGGTGAAGATGGAGGTGGTGATTATGGCGTGTGTGAGATAGGAAAGACTTTAGCCGGTTTCCAAGATCAATGAGGAGGGAAAGGCTCCAGACAGAGAGGAAGAGGGAATTGATGAGGAGGTCAGGTCCTAGGCTAACTTGAGATTAAAAGGAGATTCCTCTTGCCCTGAAAAGGAGAGTGTGGGTAAGTGGCCATTCAGAGACCATTATGACAAGAGAGCCCAGAAGCCAAAGCCCCTGGATTTTACTAGAACAGCTCTTTCTGGTGCTGGCCCAACAGAACTGTAGCTGGACCTCAGAGACTAAACAAGAATTCCCACATTCACTGCAGGACACCTGGTTTTGAAGATATCAGCAATTGTGAACGGTAGCAAGGAAGCAAATTTACTTTTGCAGACCTGGCAGTGACTTGGAACTTTGAAAGTTCCTCAAATCACATAATACCACAGACTACCCCCATACCACTTTTAAGCAGCAAGAAGCTTAAAAATATGGGAAAGAAAACAATTTATAATGTATTGCTTTAAAATGCTTTTCTGATGAAAGCACAGTGATAGGTATACAGGATCCTAATTAGTATAAATTTGGTATACCCTAATTTATTTTAGTAGAGGGCAAGCGAGAGGACTACTATTGTCCTGTTGTCTTAAGACCATGTGACAGTAATACAGTTCATATTAACTTACTATTAGAGCAGGAATTTGGCAAGAAAGTTAAGCAAAATACTTGTACAATATTTTTTAACTTGTCCTCATTAGTTCTGTGAGTAAAAATGCTCAGGCACATTCTGCATTCTAATAGACAAAATAGATAATCTTTGTAAAAATGTGAGAAGGCTCTTTCTATTTCTGAACGGAAAATAAGTGAAATCATCAACATTTTGTCACTTACTCTGCTTGAGATGCATCGAATGGGTTACTTCCTACATCTCCTGGCTGCCTACATAGATACAACTGAAAAGGCACTGCACCCCCTTCAGTCTACACTTTCTGTGTCCCAATTATTTACTGGTTCACATTATGGAAAATGTGATAAACATCTTATTGGCTCTGGACATCACTTAGAACAATACCCAAACCACTCTGGGATTTGGCAAACAGAAGAAGGAAAAGGAAAAAGGAGAATTTAAAGGAGAGAAGATATTGAGGCAAGTAAACTAAAGCCCACTGAAGCTCTTCGGCAGTTTCCCTCTCAATGCCAACAAGTCTTGTTGACTTGATTATGAAAGTTAAACCTCTAAAATGTCAACACTTTTATTTAAAGAATCTGGGAGAGATTCCATGGACCTCCTGAATTCAGATGGGGGTGGGGACATAATACATATATCTTACAATACTAGTTACTTTACTGTGGTTACTTAAAACCAATTAGAAGTACTTCCGTATGTCCCATGCTAGATGATACAGATTTGTGTCTGTTGTCATGTTCCTGCAACATTCTCAGAGATGCATCTATAATTTGGCTTATGGTCTGCTGCTGGGAGATGAAGGAGACTATATTTGCCCTAATTTGTAGCAAATCTTCAGCCATTCATTTTGCAGCTCTCCGACCTCCTCACTCCTAATTCAGATCTTGCCTTCCCAATTCTATTTAAGAAGGAGGTTGTGTAAAGATATTAGTCTCAGGCTCCCCTGGTGGCGCAGTGGTTGAGACTCCGCCTGCCGATGCAGGGGACGCAGGTTCGTGCCCCGGTCCGGGAAGATGTCACATGCCGCAGAGCGGCTGGGCCCGTGAGCCATGGCCGCTGAGCCTGCGCGTCCGGAGCCTGTGCTCCGC
>NW_006777506.1:279508-331280 GCF_000442215.2 Lipotes vexillifer
AAAAAAAAAAAAAAAAAAAAAAAAAAAGATATTAGTCTCACCATGAATTGTGTCTCTAGGCCCTAGAAAGGTGTACAATAGTGTAAGTGATGATAGCCAAGTCTGTAATTAAAGTGTTTGAGGTTACAGCTAGGTTTATGGGGTCGGTGGCTCAAACAGGGAAGTGCAGAGGGCGTGTGAGTCTCCGATAAGAAGGATGTTCATAGTTCTCAGGAGAAGGGGGAACTTTTGATGTTTTTAACTTAAATTTTTAATAGGGAAGGATACAAAGACAGCTGAAATACAAGGATGTTAAAATAGAGGACCAATCTTGACTCAACTTCCCACAGCTCGCAGCCCAATAACAGAAACTATATTAAGACAATGCATAGTACATACAAGGCCTGAAGTTTACAAAAACAAATTAACTGGTACAATTTAAAGTCTCCTGAGGTCCCCGAGTTATCATTGATTCAAATACACAAAAATTATTGATCTGCAGAATAACTTCTCAGGGAGCCTACAGAGTTCATAATGAAAGATGGGTAGGCCAAGAAATACAACAGTAAACTATCAGAAAGAGAACATAGTAACCACTGTATCTTTGCACTTCCTGTGTGCATTAAAGTGACGCTTTCTAAAGCCCATTTGGCTGTTTTCAGCTTTAAAAAGGAGATGCATTTTGCAGGTTATAAAATACAACAACACTTAGCTTTAGAGAAAATCTGTAGCACAGGAGGAAATAGACAGGAGCCTTGAATTTTATCACCTCTTGGAATAAATCTTTACAAATAAATTTAATGGGTAAACTTTAATCTCAGACCTATGTGCAGTAAAAATATGTTTAAAAGTGCCACTTTTAAAAGAATCACATTTCTCCTGGATGCTCTCCAGGGATATGCCTGACTAACTGTCCACATGTAGTAGTACCAAGGTAATGACTGGTGGGAACAGTCTCTCATACTCAACAGTCACTCTCTCATAGTGAACTCTGTGCACTAACAAAACAGCCAGCCCCCGTGATTTGTCACATCAAATATGAGAAGGCACCTCCATGTGACTTGAAAATCAGTGATGTTTTAGAAAATCCTCAACCCAAAACAAGAAAAAGAAACATGTGAAGATAAGAACATCAATGAGAATGTGAGCTGTTTCGTTTATTTTCGAGAGAAAGTGATACTTTTTGTTGTAATCTAATATGTCTAGAAAAATGGTTAAGCTTTTTGGGTTACAGGCCCATTTAACAGTATGCTGAAAGTTTTGGATACCAGAAAAAAGGTATATAGACACAAAGTTATGCCACTTTAAATTCCCTGGCTCCAAGTCAAGACATTTTGATTTAGATGTCTGAGAAGAATCCTTCTGAAGCTAGCATCACTAATATTCTCAGTTACAAAATTAGACCAGAATGAGTTCTGTGGGAAGCCTGCATTGGCCAACAAATGGAAAAATAATGGGCTTGTCCTGAAAGAGAAAAGGAAAAGAAGAGATTACATATAAATTTTATTAATATTTTAGCTCAGACTTAACTTCAATATTTAAAATGGTGACTCTCTGGAATTAATTTAGGCCCCAGACCACTGCAACTTGAATATAATACCAATGCATCAACGCCATTTCTTAGAGAGAAAATTCTATTTTCTTAATGGAAACAGAAAGGTTGTAGCTGAAGTTTGTTAATGAAGCTAGCAAATGTTACTGCTGAATGACACAGAAAAAACCATCCATACTGTTTAGAAGTTGACCACATATCTTGAGGTTTGAATATTTGCAACCTGCTAAGAAAATGCAATGTAGCAAGTCAAAACCAATAACCCAGCAACTGCAAATTACTGTTCAAAAGTGGATTCCAAAATCTTTGCTCATATAGTTAGTGGGCTCTTTATGAATTAATTAACTTAAAAAAATCTTTATTAAGTGCTAAATTATCTAGCACACTATGTTAAACAATGCAGGTGATACAAAAGATTACAGTTCACTGTGGAAGATTATGCTCCAAATGAAAACAAGAAAGCTCAGCATTTGAAACTTACCACAAAGAGGAAGGTAGGGAGGGTAGGATGAAATTCCAAAAAGAAATATGGAAAAAACATTTACTACATTTATCTCTACCACATTGTATAGCAACTTCTATATAGTTAACCTCTACAGCCACTGCTGATTTCTGTCTTTGTGTATGTGCAGCACGGAGTCACATCCAGAAGATACCCAAGCACCACTAGAATAAAGAAACCTGCTACCGCCCTGGGAGGAAAAGGGTGGGTGATGATTATCACTCTTTGTTGGGGGTATTAAAGGCTCTGTGCAGACAAGATAAAGTCAGTCTTGCTTGCTGTCCATCTTTCTGGTGACTAGTTCTGAAATATAATAGTCTACTGAAACATACTAAGCCCCACTAACCCAGGACTCAGTCCTTGGATCTTCATGGGAATGAGTGCTTGAAGACAGAGGGAACATCATCATCATCTAAGAAGTCCTAGGCTGGAGACTAAAAGACCCAAGAGTACAAGTGGGATTCTCACACATCTTCCTTTCAATGGTTAGGACTTTGGAAAAGTGAGAATATTAAGGAAGTGAACTTACTAGGAAGAGGTGTTTAGCAAACAGGATGTCATTTTCCGTTTGATGACTTTATGTAGTACAATGATGGACTTTGGGTAGGGCTGGAGTACCTCTCATGAGGACATGGCAGAAAGTCTTGGAGACTAGTAGGTGGTCTTTAAATTGAACATGGAAGAAAAAAAGAAAGCAATATCCATGCAAAATCATGAAACCAGTTGCCAGAAATGTCTGCAGTCTTGTCATGGGAAAATGAAGAATAGTTCAGGAGGAGCCATGAGACTCTTATAAGAAAACAATAGGGAAAAGTTCCCAAAATGACACTCTCAAGGGTCTCATAGTTGTTGCATGGGACCAGAACAGAGCATGGGAATTGGAGAGTAAGATGGTAAATACAATCTCATAATAATTACTGGGAGTTGGTAGCATGCCAAAGAAATATCTGTAAGGAAGGGTTCTAAAGAAATATCACTTATCATCTGTGTGAAAATCCATGAACCTAGGCGGTAAGGGTGATGAAAAAGCATTTGAATGAGGATTAAATGAGAGGAAAAGATATCATCTTGTTGATGAAATCCTTATTAACAGACTATCTGGCCAAATGGAAGAAATGGGTGATGTGTTCCTAATTTAGTTTACAGTGCTGGCACAGAGGTAAAAAAGAGTTGTGATGGGAAACTTCAACTACCCAAACATTTGATTGGAGACTCTAAACTGAAAACAGAATGTCTGACAAGTTACTGCCTATACTGGATAGCAACTTTATTTTTCTATAAAGAGAAGCAGTAACCAGGGGAATTGCTACTTGAATCTTATTCTAAACAACCAAGATATCAGCTAGTGAAGTAAAATAAAGAAAGTTGGGTGAAGGCAATGACGTCATTGTATCACATGTAAAGCCCTCTTAACCATCCTTCACTCGCCCAAGGCTTTTCACTCTCTTCATGAAACACACTTGCTGGTTCACAGAATCCCAGGGCTCAGGTTTGATAGACTACCCTCTAGTACCTCCACTTCACCTGCCAAGCTGTGTGCTTATCAAACATCTGTTGTGTTTCCTTCCAAACCTATTCATGCCAGTTGTACTGGCTATTGTGGACAAGTAATTTAAATTAAATATTATACAAACTGACTAAATATTAGTACAAAAAGAAAAGAATTGTTGTTAACTAAGTTAAATGTTTGGGAAAGTTTTGATAGAGTTCTAATGAGAATTGTTGTTAAATTACGTGTAAAGCAATTCAACAGCAAACATTGTTTGAAACCTAAAAACCACAAAAAATGGACCTAGATGGATTTCGTGATCAGATTTCTTTACAAGATCTTGCCCAACTCAAAGGAACTCAAAATTGAAAATTATAAAAATTGTAAATGATACAAAAATTATAGATGATAAAAAATTACTGATGATACAAAAAAAACTTTTGTCCTATGTCAAAGATTGGGGAATGAATATATTTGTTTCATTAATATATTTTAAGTTAAAATACAATATTCAAAGTACATGTATCTTCTTATAATTTTCTATTTTAACTGTTTTTGATAATAGTTCCACTCTATTCCAACAGCAACAGATAAAAGGCATTCTTGATAGCCAGGTAGAGGGTGGTTGAAAATATGATGATAAAACCTGGACTTCTGTAAGGCAGACTTCAAAAGGCTCAAAAGAAACAGAACCAAGACTCTGGGGCAAGAGACTCTGAAAGAGGGTTGAGTGGCACCTATGTGTCCACATAGTCTGTAATTCTGTCTATACAATCACAGATAGTGATTCCACCAAGGGAAATGATGGAAGTTCCTACATAGTTCTATCATGACCTCTGGTTTCGACAGCCTACGATAAGAAAATAGGTAGATTGAGACCTATAATTTATAAAAACAACAAAAAGCGTTCTTTTAGTTATGTTAGGAGCAAAAGGAATATCAGGAAGAGATAAGCCCTATGTCTGGCACCAAGGCCGTGATGTTGCTGGAATAACAAAGAGAAACAACTGCTCCACTATTATTTTTGTCCTAGTCTTCTCTTCCAAGAAGAATGATTTTGGGACTTAAAATAGTAGACTAAATATGGTGAGAGAAAAAGCAAGCTCAAGACTGTTAAAGAGATTTAAAGTGAGCAGTGGAACACTATAAAATAACTACAATCCAGTGTACTGAGAAAATTCACAATTAAGATTGCTAAACTGTTGGAACTTCCCTGGCGATACAGTGGTTAAAATTCTGTCCTTCCACTGCAGGGGGCATGGATTCGATGAAGATCCATCGATGAAGATCCGGCATGCTAAGTGGTGGGCCAAAAACAACAAAAAACAAAAACAAACAAACAAAAAAAGATTGTTAAACTGTTGCAGACCAGTAGAGGTGCTGGAAGAGTTGAATGGATAAATGTAGATCTGATTCTCAAAAACTGAAAAGAGGAAGCATGAATGCAGACTTTGCAATCTACAGGACTTTGAGCTTAATTTTAAAACCAGGAAAGCTAATAGAGTCAATATTAATGGGACAGTGTGAAATTTCAAAATTAAAAAATAGATCATAAATAGTATCTGTTTCAAACTAAAAGCAACTATCAAATTTATTGGGGAAATAATAGAAGCACTTCTTTTAAAAAGCAGGATCAAAACCAGAATGACTGCTATGGGGGGGGGGGCTCATTCTCTCCATTCTTCATATTTTTATAAAAGGGAATCCGGTACAACAGAAAGGAGAAATTGCCTAAAGATGAGTTTAGAGTCCAAGACAAAGAAATGCATTGTTTCTCCTGCCCTGCTTTCTATTGGAGCAACTGACATGCAGTCAAAACTTTTGAGATCTTTGTAAAAATGCGGCAGCTCTCGGAATTAAATGAGTTTAAGAAAATTTATACAGGCAAAATGCATTAGTAATAGCAAATGATGCTATAAAGTTAGGTGCTGTAGTAAAAAGAGGTCTGGCTTTAGATACAGAAGGACAAATACTGTATTATTCCACTTCAGTGAAGTACCTAGAATAGGCAATTCATAGACAGAAAGTAGAATAAAGGTTATTATTTAATGGGCACAGAGTTTGCATTGGGAATGATGAAAAAGTTTTGGGTATGTAGATAGGCGTGATAATTACACAACATTGTGAATGTACTTAATGCCACTGAATTGTACACTTACAAATGTTTACAATGATAAATACTGTATTATGTATACTTTACCAAAATAAAAAAATAAAAGATGTCTGGCTTTGACCACACAGACCTGGGTTTGAATCCTAGGTTCTTACAGATTGAGAGCTCCCTTCTTTTTTTTTTTCTTATCAATGTATAGTCGATTTACAATATTATATGTTTCAGGTGCACAACATAGTGATTCAATATTTTTATATATTATACTCCATTTAAAGTTATTAAAAAATAATGAATAGGACTCCCCTGGTGGTGCAGTGGTTAAGAATCCGCCTGCCAATGCCGGGGACACAGGTTAGAGCCCTGGTCTGGGAAGATCTCACATGCTGTGGAGCAACTAAGTGTGTGCCACAACTACTGATCCTGCACTCTACATCCCACGAGCCACAACTACTGAGCCCGTTTGCCACAACTACTGAAGCCCGTGTGCCTAGAGCCTGTGCTCTGCAACGAGAAGCCACCACAACGAGAAGCCCACGCACCACAACAAAGAATAGCCCCCTCTCACCACAACTAGAGAAAGCCTGCGCGCAGCAACGAAGACCCAACACAGCCAAAAATAAATAAATAAATTTATTTTTTAAAAAATAATGAATATATTTATTTGTGCTATAATATATCCCTTCTTATATACACAGGAGCCTGACTGCTGACCAAAGGCCAAAGACCAGGGAGAACTGGCTGGGGCTGGGCAAAGGAGGTGGCAGAGGGTCTGATCCAGGAGCTAAGTGTGAGCCAAGAGCCAGAGGGTGGAAACTAGGAAGAATTAAGTTCTAGCACAATTCACTAACAAAATAATAATCCAAATACGCTTAGATTGGCTTTAGGAGATAATGAGTTTCCTGTTACTGGAGGTATTGAAAGCTCCTCGCAGCCTTATAAGGGCATTCAAGCATAAGATGGCCTTTAATAACTTTTAAATTCCCTTCCAAAGGGGTAAGCAGGTGATGTTTATTCCTTTACCATAATCTCCTTAAACTATGGGACATATACAGTGATGCCCCCAAATAATGGTGAAGTGGAAAAATAATGGGGATGGAAAAAGAGCTCTCAGACTATTTGGTTATTCAACCTACTCCTGGATAAGTACAATCAAGATATTCAAGAATATGCAGCAAGAAGAAAATATCCTTAAAAATAAGAATTGCCAAATACAATAATCACTATTAAATATGCCTATGGAATTTTTTTTCAAGAGATACTTAGGTATACACGGTGCTTAGAAAGGTGCTTAGAATGGTGCTTAGATTCAGATACATTTCTGTCTGAAAAAGGTCTGGAGATTCAGTTAACTCCAGTTCAATGCAATTATTTATTCATTTATTCATTTCATTCAATAAATAAGTTTTGAGGACAGATACCATGGAATACAAAGGGGGTAGGAAAATGCATAAGTAAAATTTCTCCTCCCAAGAGCTCGGATTACTTACTGCCAGAAATTCAGTGTGGGTGATACATTGTGCATCTATTATGCCTTTTGTTTTAAAGCTATAATTTAAATTTTTTTTCACACTCTTTGACACCCAAGAAGTACTTCTAAGAGAATAATCAGAGATGCACATAAATATTAATGCATTAGGATGCTCACTAAAAATTTATTTTTAATAATAAAAATTTGAAAATGACATGTCCCACAGAGGAGAATGGTTAAATAAGTTATAGGATATAATTTACAGAAGCTGATATCATCCACAGCCAATAAAACATGCTTTAGAAGAACATTTGGTGATAAGAGAATTGTTTGTGACATAATGTGGAGTAGCAGTATACAGATTTGCATGCGAAATACGATCCACAGAGATGGCACACTGCACTTCTCTCTCAAAATGAAGCAGTTATTAATTTTGTGATAATGCTGTCCTTCAGAGTAACTATGAAAACAACTAGGATGATGCTAAGGGGCATGAATTGCACCTATTCAAGTGTAAAATCACAAGTTAGAATTTAAGTCTCAGTTCGTAATCTGGAAATTGGGGATGATAATATTTGTAGGAAATTATGTATAACTGAGTTTGGGTCCCCGCTCTGACACAGACCAGCCATATATACGGCTCTAGCACCACCAGGCAGACAGCAACCATCACCATCACTACTGCCATTATCATTATTGAGTGGAGGCCAAAAAAGAAGCAATAAAGAGATAACTCAATGGAGTGTTTATTTAAAACAACTCAATCAAGACAATGATTTCTTTTTTGTAATTTATTTTATTTTTGGCTGCATTGGGTCTTCGTTGCTGTGCGCGGGCTGTCTCTAGTTGCGGCGAGTGGGGGCTACTCTTCGTTGCAGGGTGCGGGCTTCTCATTGCTGTGGCTTCCCTTGTTGCAGAGCATGGGCTCTAGGCACGTGGGCTTCAGTAGCTGCGGCACATGAACTCAGTAGTTGTGGCTCGCAGGCTCTAGAGCGCAGGCTCAGTAGTTGTGGAGCATGGGCTTAGCTGCTCTGTGGCATGTGGGATCTTCCTGCACCAGGGCTCAAACCCGTGTCCCCTGCATTGGCAGGCAGATTCTTAACCACTGCGCCACCAGGGAAGTCCCCAAGAGAATGATTTTTTAATCTGCTTTAGCTCCAAAATAGTTTTTTAAAATCAAGGGTTATAGGGGAGTGATCAAGGTTACCAGTGAAGAGGAATCTTCATTAATTTAGAAGTCGATGGTCTCATGATTGACCACCTACTAGCTTGATGCTGAACAAGGAATCTGAGCCTGTTGGTGCAAAGGTGCACAATATTTTTTTCAGGTCATCCAGCACTGTTTAGCCTCGTAAGATGAAATTTGCAAAAGATAACTGAATAATAAGAAAGCGTAAAGTAATTTATTCCCCATTGTAATTTACTCCACATTCTTAAGAAGGCAGGCCATGGACACACTGCCTTTTCGCTCCATCATTCTCCTGATATGTACTAGGGGCCATTAACCTAGGTAAGAAGATGCATTACTAGAGATGATTATGCATGCCTTCAGCAGCCCATGAAATGTACCTGAGAACAATAAAGATATCTGATGACCTGTCAGGGAGATGCTTATGGAAATGAGAACATCATGATTACACTTCTGCTTCTTCATCTAAAGGCTATCATGATATATAGATGGAAAAATTTCACTTGCTCAGTAGCATCACAAATAAGAAGCTGGTTTCAAATTAGGATATGCTAGAAAGGAAAATTCATGACCAAATTCCTAGTTCAGCAGTAAAAGAGGACAATAATGGACATAAATCAGCATCCAAGCTTATTTCCTTTGAAAACAATAATTTCATTAGATGACAGTTCTTACTGCTCTTCTGAAATTATAGAATTTGGCACTAAAATTACTTGTAATCTCCGAAGTAAAATATATTATAAATATATGTATCATCAGCATCTTTCTGCTCTTAAATAATAAATGATATTTCTGACTGGAATTCAACAACCTTCAAGGTATCCATGAGAATTAAGACAAAAAGAGGATGAGGCAACTGATATCAAGCCATACAGCAAACTCCTTTTGGGAGCAGGAACTCAATTAGGTTATTCTGAAGCCCAGCCTCTTCCTCTCATGGCAATACAGTGACACTGTTAAGAGCAGGGCCTTGGCTTCAGCGGGAATTCCATCCACTAAATAACACACATGTGACCTTAACCACAGACATAATCTCCCTGGGCCTCAGTCTTACCATCTGCAAAATAAGCATGATAATAGTACCTTTCTCAGAAAGTTATTGTGAGGATTCAAATGAGATAATGTGTATAAGTTCTTAACATAGTGCCTGGCAGGTAATTAAAGGCTTACAAAACAGAAACAGAGTCACAGACGTAGAAAACAAACTTATGGTTACCAGGAGGGTAAGGGGTGAGGAGGGATAAATTAGGAGATTGGGATTGACATATACACACTACTATATATAAAATAGGTAACTAATAAGGACCTACTGTACAGCGCAGGGAACCCTACTCAGTACTCTGTAATGACCTATATGGAAAAATAATCTAAAAAAGAGTGGATATATGCATATGTAAACTGATTCACTTTGCTGTACACCTGAAACAGACACAACATTGTAAATCAACTATACTGCAATAAAAATCTTAAAACAAACAACACAACAGTTATTATTAGAGGAGCCATTCATTGTCTATCTGATATCTCCACTTGGATCTCAAACGCAGCACGTCCAAAAGTGAACTCTTCACTCTCAAATGTGTTTCCCTCAGTCTTCCCTGTTTCAGTAAGTTGCAACTCCATTCTTTATGTTGCTCAGGTCAGAAATCTTGGAGGTGTCCTGGAAGCCACTTTTTGTTTCCTCCTATACCATAGACCTCATCGGCAAATCCTAGCAGGTCTACCTTCAAAATGTATTTATAACTTTTTCTCACTACCTCCAGCTACCCCCTAGTCCAAGCCTTCCCTAACCTGGATCACAGATCTAGCTTCCTAACTAACCTCCAGCTTTCTCCCTTTTCCCTCTTACAGTCTGTTCTCTACACAGGAGTCAGAGAAATCAGATTATTTCACCCTTCTGCTCAAAACTCCCCATGGTGTCTCTTCTCATTCAGAGTAAAAGCCCAGGTTCTTACAGTAGCCTGCAAGTCCCTCTGTGATGTTGCCCCACCTACCTCCTGCCCTCCATCTTCCATTAGCACTCATTGCTCATTCCTCTCTAACCACACTGGCTTCCCTGCTGTTCCTAGGGCAGTATAAGCTCCCTTCCAAATTCAAAGCTTTCGAACTTGCTCTTCCCTCTGCCCAGGATGTACCTCCCCCAGATATTCCTGTATCCCACTCTAGCACTTCATTCAAATGTCAGAGAGGGCTTCCCTGGCCCCTTATCTGAAGTAGCAGCCCTCATCACACCCTCCTCTTCTCTGTTCTTATGTTTCTTCAAAATACTCATTACCATATACCATCTTATTATTTGTTTATTTTTCCCCACCAATACCTCCATGATAAAGTCCCTCAAGAGCAGTTTAGTGTGTTTTGTTTATCTCAGTTCATGAAACAGCACGCATTCTATGTGATGACTAAAAGGAAAGATACACAGTGAATGCCTCACCAGAAGAACTAGGTCTGTTCCATGACATTTTATAAGTTCATCCTAAGTAAGATTCTTTAGCGAGACTTAATCAATTATATGACTTGTTTCACTAATAGGAAAACTGAGGCCTAAAGACAAGCCCAAAGTCACATGGTAAGTGTTAGAACCAGGACTCAAACATGTTCTTCTGTACCAAGTGTCATGCACTTGTCCCTAAAGTCCATGCTTTCTATTGAGTATGGCGCATGCCGTAGTCTCAACTCCATGAATTATAGAAAATGTGCATCAGTTCAGTTCTGGTTCTAACTGGCTAAGGATTTTAAGGGAAAAGACTTTATATGCTGTACAGTTTATTTAAAACCTTTTACTTTGGTTTTAGAATAAATAAGATAAACTATTGTAAATGATAAAACAGCTAACAGTTGAGAGTCTAAGTCCCTAAGAGTGTTAAGTATTTTGCAAGGATTAGCACAGTGAATCCTTACAATTAGCACAGTGAATCCTTACAATCCATCTGGGGCAGTACTATGATCCCCATTTTACCATTGAAGAAACGAAGGTCAGAGGAGGTTAGGTAACTTTAAAAGCTTGCACAGCTAGAAAGTGACAGGCCAGAACCTGAACTAGTAGTCTGCCTGCAGAGCCAATGTTCTGTTGAATCACAAAAGCTGCAGAGGTAACATGTTTGATGAAAGTTTTATAAGGATTTATCTGCTCTGTAAGTTCATTTTATTTTGTCCACTTTCCTGAAAACGGAACAGATACATATTATAAATACCATTTTGAAAATTTTTATTACAAACCTAAATGTCTTACACTCATTTGCAAAATATATCATTTCTCCTTTTAATTCACAATGCAAAGTTGAAAAAATATCCCTAGAGAAACAATGAGTTTGGCTCTCAACACATCTCAAGACGTCAAATATTTTCATAAAAACCGTACAGAGACACTAAGAGTTTGTGCTCTCTTTCTCAGACATTCATTGACGTCAATAACTGTGATGATCTGAAATAAGCAAAGTAGTTATGGTATCCCTCAAGAGTTTCTCATGAAAGTGCCACAGAACAATACTGAAGAGAGGAAGTGCCAAGACATGAAACATGTTGGTAGTGGGTCACCAAGTTGTCATGGGTCAAGGGGCATTCCTTATGGCTCTTCCAGAACTTACACTTCTAGGGACCACTGAAAATACAGAGAAATGCAAGTTTAGAGACATCCCAGGGTCTAGGTGACACATAATACTTTCCAAAGAGTGTTGAGTAAGGGGACTATTTATTTCAATTGCAACAGCAAATTATATGATTCAAGAAGCACTTACATTTTCTTAAATTCCTAAAAGGGGAAAAAATGATTTATTGGCAATGCATCATTTAAGGTAAGGGTTTTCTGTCTAAACTCTTATCTTAAATATTATTTAAATACAAAATGGCCCAAATGTGATCCTATGAAAATCGGTTCATCATAGAGGGAGAAGGAGCTGGAGGAAGGAAAAAACCCGGGGGAAGGAATATTCTGGAACAAAAAGGTCAGCAAAGACTTAAGACATCCTCTCAAATCTGGCTATAGAATCCACAGTGGGAGCCAAGAAGAGAAAATGGGAGAAAAGAAAATGAAGCCCACCATTTAGTTCTTTTAATTGCTCTCCACTGTGCTCCCTCCTGGCTGGAAGAAAGGGGTGATCATGTTAAGTACTAGGGTTCCACACGTTTCCATTCCTTTAAGACAAAATCCAGAAGAGATGAGAATAGTGTAGCATTTCTTTATGAGCTTAAACATTCAACAGAGGGAAATACAGGGGGGAAGAATGATCTCAGGGCTTCTTTTATATGGGATCATGAGGGAGGAAGTCAAGTACGAGCCAGTCTGTCTGCCCACTTGTGCCTGCAATTCTTCAGTAGCAAGAGGAAGCTGTACTTAAGTTTTAAACCTGGGGCTGAACAAGACATCAGATTGAAAGAAGAAACTTGCCATTTTCAGGATTTTATGTATAACTATGAATTAAGAGTATATTCTGGTATGGGCTGGAAACTTAAAGTTAGAGACTTTTGGTTTGGTTTGGTTTGACTGAAATACCATGGACTATG
Source organism: Lipotes vexillifer (assembly GCF_000442215.2). Classification (NCBI taxonomy): domain Eukaryota; kingdom Metazoa; phylum Chordata; class Mammalia; order Artiodactyla; family Lipotidae; genus Lipotes; species Lipotes vexillifer. The sequence continues at coordinate 292,301 of NW_006777506.1, forward strand.
AAAAGAGCTCTCTCTGTCCCAGAAGTGAGGGGACCTGAGTTCCAGTCCCACATCTGCCATTACTAGCTATGAAGATAGGAGCAACTCAGTCTCTCAGATCACAATAAAGTGATTGGGTTAGATGTTTATCTCTAAGGTCCCTTGCAGTTCTGTGAATCTTTATTCAAGAGTAGGAGCCTAAAAGAATTATGTGAGCCATAAACATGAGTCTCAAATGTAATCTGAAGTTTTCTAGTAGCAGGTTAAAATTTTTTAATGGATTGGATTAATTTTACTTTATATTTAATGTATTTTATTTATATATGTATTTAACCCAGAAGGACCAAAATAGTATCACTTCAATATGTAATTGCTATTAAATAATATTACTAAGATATTTTACATTCTTTCCTTTGTACTAAGTCTTCAAAACCTGATGTGTATTTTATACTTGCATCATATCTTTATTTGGACTAGCCATATTTCAAGTACTCAATAGTCAAGTTTAGAGGGCTTGAGCTTTTCTTACCTAAAGATAAAAATATAGCTTATCTTCAAAGTGAGATTACATTTAAAGTAGAAAAGCTATTCATTAAAATGTTAGGGTCAACATATTGAAGAGATGTAAGGGAAGATGTGATCAACAAAGGGATTGGACTTTTGATGGTAATTGCCAAATGGAAAGATATAGAAGGAAGCTGTGTCATGTGGAAATTCAAGGGTTAGAAAGAAATGATGTATGCCACCTCCAGGCCTAATAAAATGTTTGCACCTAATTCACCACTGTCCCTCTTATCTAGACATATGCAGGTGTTCCATTAAGATCTATGTGGCCATAAGAATAATGGAGCCACCAGATCAGGGGTTTCTAATCTGGGGTCTATGGATGTTTATGGAATCTTCAGATAGAATTCAGGGAGTCCAAAAATTGAATGAGGGTAAATAACAACTTTATTTTTATTAACTTTCAACTCAAATTCAGCATTTCCTTCAATTATGAATGTAAGCAAACCACAGTAGAATTTAACAGTACTTGTGACCTCATCCTCAACAGAGATCACAGATGTCTTCTTAGGACATTTCATTAACTGAATATCGTACAATAGCACTTCATCAAAGTGACAGCAGTTATTAGACCCACCACGAGACCTTGTCATTGACTGCATTAATAAAGAAGCACATATACTATTATGTCACAGATTTTTAATGTATTTCGATATCTGTATTTCAATAAAATTGGTTTCTTTTGTAAGCCTGTGTATTTTTTTAAATTTAAAAATATTATTCTGAGAAGGGGTCCATAGGTTTCACCAGACTACCAAAAGACTCCATGGCATAATGCACTAGAGGGAAAGACTCTGGGTCCTTGAATAACCCCAACCCCCTTCTCTATCCCACACCAAATCACACTGGATTGTGTAATGAGTGAGAAATAAATCGTTATCATGTCAAGCCACTGAGATTTGAGGAATGTTAGTTTCAGCAGTTAGTCCACTCTAATGTACAACTGAAATGTGGCTTTAGGCCAATGCTAACTGGTTACAACTATGACCAGATTCCATACATTGAAGAGACAGGCACTGGCAGTTACAAGCTGGTAAACTGGGTCTCAAAAAAAAGACCCCCCCCATGGCTAATTTATTTATTTATTTTTGGCTGCTTGGGTGTTCATTGCTGCGTGCAGGCTTCCTCTAGTTGCGGCGAGCGGGGGCTATTCTTTGTTGCGGTGCGCAGGCTTCTCATTGCAGGGGCTTCTCTTGTTGCAGAGCACGGGCTCTAGGCACGCGGGCTTCAGTAGTTGTGGTGCACGGGCTTAGTTGCTCCACGGCATGTGGGCTCTTCCTGGACCAGGGCTTGAACCCATGTCCCCTGCATTGGCAGGCAGATTCTTAACCACTGCGCCACCAGGAAAGCCCCCCCATGGCTGATTTTAAACTACCAGTATGACGTCACTGAACTCTGAATTAGGAAGGATGCCCAGCCAGCGTGAGTTGACTCCTGGGACATCACTGGGACTACTCTCCCTATGACATTTCCTAGAAGGGTGTCTTGCTATTACCCTCCCCTGGTTGGAGGGGAGAGGTGTGTGCAGAATCTTGAGAATAATTGTTTAAAGGCTCCTATTTAAATCATCGTATCTGACTTTTTCATGATGAATAAATAAAGCAGAATACCGTAGATGCAGTAATTTGTACATTCAACAAGCTGTTGAAAAGAATCTAATTAGTACTAATTACAATACTAGAGTGTCCCAACAAATTATAATGCCATTGCTTCTGTAGAGGCATTGTGTTTAAACACTCTGAAACATTAATTAGTCTACAGAACAAATGTGGGAGATAGGTATTATTCAGCAGTGTCTGAAAGCCAATTATTTACTCTGGGAAACCCTCATGCTGTTCCTGATAGTAAAAAAAAATTGATTATCATAATAGTAGGATTGGGAAATTCCAGAATTATATGACCTTCATTTCTGACCTTCCTTTATTTCACTGGGCATTACTGCTGTCCCCATTTTACATATGAGAAACTGGACACTGCCAGTTGACAGATCCAAAATCTACAGAGAATCCAGCTTCAGGTTCAGCAAGTCCTCAGGAGATTATCATGCCTATTTTTCAAATTTGAGAGCTCCATTTATGAGTCTTTTGTGCCTTACTTCCCAAATATAAATATTTTTTTATAATGAAGAAGTTGTTTAAAGGCACAATTTTATTAGAGTTAATTTAAAGTGACCTACTATGCCTGCTTTCACCTATTTGTAAATTCCCTACTATGTTTTGCTAACATTTAGACAAATTTTACTTTCTGGATCAAGCTATTTATAATCTCATCCACTAAAAATATTCACTTCAAAAAAATAGTCAAATCATTTGGGGTTAAGATATGGAATCAAGGGTTTAGTAAATGTTTCAAGGGATAAATTACTGGCTTATCTCATTTAAAGTTAATAAGTGACTGTTCAAATCTTATCAAGCTGATGCTCCTTTCCATCAGAAAGGAGCTATGTGGACAAGAAAAAGCTATGTGGACAAGATTTGTAATTTCTGGAAGAACATTTGATATTCCATTGGTTATTCTCTGAGAAATTTACTTGCCTGGAACATAGTAGGCACTCAATAAATATTAGTGTTTAATGTTGTTATTATTATCATTCCTCAGACCAGGAGTTATCATTTTTAGTTAAGAATTGACATCCCAGTTGATATGCACAGGTCTTAGTTATGTTCTAAAATTATCTGCTTTAAACTTAAATAGTACAATATATGTATATGTATAGCTGATTCACTTTGTTATAAAGCAGAAACTAACACACACACAAAAAAGTTAATAAATCAAAAAAAAGTTAATAAACATAAAAATAATTAACAGTACATTTCAATTAATCTTACTAATATAATCCTTCTTTACAATGAAACCATTTAAAATATTTATACTCCAGATATTACACAATATTATTACCATTGCTAGTAAAATTTACCTTTATTCTAACTCTAAGCCTACATCTGTTTTGTTTAGGCCATTATTCAGACATACCTAACTAACTCACTCAGCATGACTTACATAGGAAATAATTTTTAAAACAAACATGTTCACTCGAAATTGGGAAAACTTCTGAGTTCTTTTGAGCTAGTCATAGAAATTGTCACTTGTCCTATGTGAGCCCCAGAGGTAATGGTACGTGACCACTACTAACAGTGTCCTTTTCGAAAGAACATCCACAATTTCCCTTCATTTCTGAGTTGATCCTGCTCATCTGTCCCGGCCCCAGACCAGCACCATCTCAGCAGTTCTTCATGAAGATCTGCTCTGCTCCTCTCCCAAATCTATTAAGAATGTTGGTAGCAGGTAGTACAGCTACATTCTCCAAGAGATGTTCCAACAGACTTCAAAAACACAGTATTCGAGCTTCCCTGGTGGCGCAGTGGTTGAGAGTCCACCTGCCAATGCAGGGGATGCGGGTTCGTGCCCCGGTCCGGGAAGATCTCATATGCCACGGAGCAGCTAGGCCCGTGAGCCATGGCCGCTGAGCCTGCGCGTCCGGAGCCTGTGCTCCGCAACGGGAGAGGCCACAACAGTGAGAGGCCCGCGTACCGCAAAAAACAACAACAACAAAAAACAAAACAAAAAACCCCACAGTATTCATATTGTTCTTTCCTAGAGACTGGAGACAAGAATTATTATTTCTATCTTCCATTTCTCTCCTCATTGTGGTCATGTTTTCCTCTACTTTAGGAAATGGAACATATCTATAAAAACTGTCTTAACATCCTTGTCTGCTAATTTCATCATGTCTGTAATTCCTAAATCCATTCTATTGATGGATTTTTTTCCTTTGAGTTATGAATATTTTCCTGCTTCTTCATTTGGCTGGTAATCTTTGATCAGATTCTGGGTATTGTGAATTTTACATTGTTGAACGTATATTTTATTGTATTCCTATAAAGAATGTTGGACTTTGTTCAGGCATGCAGTTAAGTTACTTAGGATCAGTCTGATCCTTTTGAGGTTTGCTTTTACATTTTTTATTAGACAGGTCCAGACCAGTGTTAACGTCTAGGGCTAATTTCTGTTCACTACTACAATGCCCTATGTAATAGAAGGTCTTTCTGTTTCATTTTGTTGTTGTTGTTGTTGTTGTTGTTTTAAGGTCTTTCTGTTTTGGATGATGGGAATGTAAACTATTCCCAGCCCTGGATGAGCGCCAGGAATTGACTCTATAAAACCAGATACACATGATCTTCTATTCTAGAAAATGGTCTTGTATTATTTTTTTGCTAATTTTCTCCTCTTCATTTTCTTTGTTCTCTATTTCCTAGGACTTCTGTGAGTCAGATATTGAAATTTTTGGATTGACCCTTGAATTTTTTTTTATTATTGCCTCTTCTATTTTCCATATTTAGATCTTTTTGTTCTATTTTCTCCAAGATTTTCTCAACTTTGTTTTCCAGAGCAACGATTGGATTTTTTAATTTCTTGATCATTAGATTTTTAATTTCCAAGAGATATTTCTTATTCTATTAATGTCATTTCTTCATTGCATCCTGAACTTGTTTTCCAAACTCAATACTGCTCTTATTTTTTAGGATATTCACTATAGTTAAATTTTTTTTTCTCCTTTCATTCATTTATTAAGCAAATATTTATTGGTAACAAACCATATACCAGACACTGATCTCTCAAAACAAAGATCCTGCTCTCGTGGAGGTGAAAGTGCTGATAGGCAGGCAATAAAAAACTGACAAATAAATATATTTTATGTCTGTTAGTAATAAGTGCTATGAGGAATCCCCTCCGTCAAAAACCTTTCCCTCGTGCTCACTGCATTCCACCCATACCACCCTTTCTTCAATTCCTTCAGGTTCCTTCTCCTCTTCCCTTTCTATACACTGTTCTCTCTACTCAAAATATTCTTCCCCATCCTCCTGAGCACTATATCTTAAGTATATCTCCTCTCCTTGCTCTATCATTACCATCAGTTTTCTGTCTCAATACCCTTTTTACTCTGTTCATAACATTTATCAAAACTCATAATGTTGCTTACTTACCATTTAATAGCCATTCATGCTTCTTCCTTGCCAAGTGAGGCTTATTTTCTTATTTTGTTCAGGTGTCCCTATAGCCATGTGCTTCAGTGAGGATAGGGCCCAGCCGCAGGCAGGGGTGAATCTGGATTAGTCTAAACAAATCATGATAATTCCATACTCTTGCCAGTAATAACTTAGGAAGCAATGTGTGACCCTGTTCTGATCAGTGGGATATAAAGGCAAGTCTGCTTGTAAGGCATCTGGAGAAGGTTTGTTCTTATAAAGAGACTCACAGAATAGACAGTCCTCTTCTTGGCCTCTGGGACATTGCTTTACTTAAGAACGTGATATCTTTTGCTACTCTAGTCATCTTTCAACCATAGGAGAGCTAGTCCACAGAGAGCAGAAATATAGAAATAAGCTGACCTTTGATGATATCACTGAGCCACTAAATTAGTCCTACCTTCATGTTTCTTTATGTTCCCATGAACTCTACTTGAGAAATCTACTAGATAATGAGCTTCAAACACCAATGAGACATCAACATAAGGACTGATGTACTCAGTAATACTTACTCGGAAAACAAAGATTAAATGAGAAAAAAAGAATATAATATAATGGTTATATGACCTGACATAGTAAAATCATAAAATAAAATTGGGGGAGAATTGGGATAGCATATACAAAAATTGTGTTACTAATTCTTAAATCCGCTTGTTCAACAGTTTTCTACAATCATAATTGATAGTAGTAGTATTCACATTATTCTCTGAAATAGTTGTATATATTAAGTGGGATAACATAGATAACAATTTGAGGATATTTAATTCTACCATCTATTGTGCCTTTGAGAACCAAGAAAAAGGAGATAAAAATATAATGTAGGAGATATACCTTTTTTTCACAGTTCTGTCCACTAAAAAGGTGCAGAAACAATGGTCAACCCAGTCATAGCAATGAGCCTCTCTAGGCCCAAACTGTCTTCTTGAATACCATTTTCCACTAAAAGAAACCAGGGATTCTTATAGATATTGCTTATTCCAAGTATGGAATAGGAAATAAATGTGATGAACCAAGAACATCTTGACCTACTGGAAGGCAAGGAAGCTATCAAATACTACCAGGGTAATTTCAAAAGGACTCAGGAGCCAACTTGAAGAGGCTTTCATTGCCAATGATGGGAAATTTGGGCTTCAACAAGGATAAGAATTACAATGGAATTCATAAGTTTAAAATGATATTTTTTAAGTTAATTGATCACCTTCAGGGGATGACAGGACACCAACAAATTATCTTGAAAACTGGTAAATTAAATGAAAGGGTAAAGTTTTTATCCTGCCTTTCCTATATGAACTATCGTATGAGGCAACCAAATAGTAAATAAGGAAAGTATCACTCCATAAAACTATTCCAGCTAATAAGTGAAAACAAAGTGACATAATTAGAATATCACCATTCTTCAGTCCCAGTGAATTAATGGGTCCTGGCAATGAGCATCAATAACCGCTAACATCACAAAAAGAGACAACCAAATGTTAGGTGCCTCCAAATGAAGAACACAGCACCACCTATAGCCTTGACAAAAGGATTAATCCTGAGTCTGATCACATCTCACTATCTTTCTGTCGATTTGTAGAAAATACAGAAGAAATGCGTGGAACTGCACCATGAAAAAATTCCAGACTGTGGAAAACCCTACATGTCCAACAGCCCAGATCTGTCAACAGATCATTTGCAAGTAAAAGTCAGAGACGTAAGGGAAACCTGTAGATTAAAAGAAACTTAAAAAGATATTTTTATAATGGGCAAGACTAAACTATAGCGTTTAAAAATGCATTGTTGGGTGATAAAACTATAGGAAATATAAGAAAGTCATTACTATAAAATCTAGGATGAGTAATGTGGTCATCTGTTACATTGGCAGCCCCTAACGAACCACAGCTCATGGTATTCATGACTTTGTGGAGTCCTCTCCTCTTGCATCTGAACTGGCCCTGAGACTTGCTTTAACCAATAGAATGTGGCAGAGTAATACTGTGCTGTCCTAAGGCTAAGCCATAAGAAGCTCTGGCAGCTTCTAGAAGCTTTTGCATTCTTGCAAATCCTGACCTAGCATTTTAAAAGTTCAGGACCCTACTGGAAAGACCATGTGGAAAGTCCACCTGGAGAGGCAGCTTACCCAAGTTCAGACCAGCCACCAGCCAATCTGCCAGCTGAATGGACTCACAGGACTGACTACTAGGAAATAAGTAGAATCACCCAGTGGAATCCGAGGCAGATAGCAGAACTGCGAGGAAATAAATAGTTATTTTAGGAGCCCGTATCTTCAGGGGTAGTTTTTTTTGGAGAGACAAAGGGGTCTAAGATTGGGATGGGGTACATGGAGGCTTCTGGGATGGCTAGTAAAGTTCTTTCCATTTCTTGACCTGGGTGGTGGCTACAGGACATTTGCCTTGTAATGATGCACTAAGCTATGCATTTGTTTTGCATGGTTTTGAAGCCTATGTTTTATTTTTAGATAAAAGAAAAAAAATCCACATGGTTTGGCATAGAAACTTTTACTCTTTTTCCAAAATTCCTTCAGACTATGGACTTTTTAAAAAGCACTTCAAGCCTCCTAGTAAAAAAACTATTGATTTATTCTGATCCTATCTACAGCAATATCCAAACAACATCAAGCATAGAAGTATAAACTTCTTTGGGTCTTAGACCTTGCAATTTGCAAAACTGAATTAATTTCTTTCATATATCTAAATCTTTTCTTCTCTCCTGTAAGTGAGAAAAAACATGTAGTACCAAAAAAAAAAAGAGGCACTTTTATAAGCTGGCCTGCAATTTCTTATTGGCAGCAACTTGCTAGTCTCTTTTTAAAATGAATTTTCCAGTTTCAAAGGAGAAAATCTGTATTGCATTTGGGATTGTGTGTGTGTGTGTGTGTGTGTGTGTGTGTTTTAGTTTGGAACTGTTAGAATTTCAGCCCTCATGTCATATGTTTTACTAAAGTGCTTTTAACACACTGTGGCAGATGAATTGTGCTCTTTTATTCTTTTGTCTTTCTTTTCATTATTATCTTCACCTCTGACTTCATTTTCCATTTCACAAGGCAAACTGCTGTATGTACCTTTTTTCTTAAAATGGTGTTAGTTAGCTTCACTGATCAAAAATATTAAAATTTCTGATTAAGAGATTAAAATTCACTGTCATAATGCACGTTGCATATTTTGTAAAGCTTTCACAGTACATTTATTTTAATTAAATTAGAAACTACTGCCACAAATTGTGCTCCTCCTATTGCACTTTTTACCTGGGAACCCAGTTCAGATCTTTCCAGAGAACAACAGAGTAAAACCATAATCAGCTCAGTAGTCCACAGCAAAAATAAATAAAAATCACTACTGTCATTCTAGGAGTTACTATTGCTAAAGCACCCGTGATGAAGTGATCCTCTTGTAGCCAATGTCCATGGGCAAAAAAAAAAATGTTTCATCAAAACCAGATCTTGATTTAGCATCTGACTCTATGCGTTCAATTGGGACCAAAGAGGGAAGATCACTCTTTCTTCCAAAAGCACGGGAGAAAATATTGATTTGTCTCAGCCTAGGGTCTTTATTTTTGATGAATCTAAGAACCTTAATTCACATTAAATTCCCAAAGTCTTGATTTCCATTCGCAAAGCCTAAAGGTAGTAGAAAGTAATAATTGCCACCAGAAATTCTTAATCTGCAATAGTTTTCCTAATGCAAAACTCCTGTCAGCTTCATTAGTAGATTGTCATTTTTTAAATACATAATGGGATCAATATATCTTTGTGCATTATTTACACAGGGCCCTCTCCTTTTCTCCCGTCCCTGCTGTTCCCACCTGAGGCACTGCAATTCCTCACTTCTTAGGAGAACCCATTTATTTCTACAAATTAGGAACTGAGACAAATACTAATGGGATAATTCTTACCCACTTCCTACTTTCTTTGGATTAATTTTTCTTGAGGGGGACCTGGTAAGGCAGCACTTAGTGTACTGGCTACAATGCTTTGGGCCATAAATAACAGAAGAAAATTATATTAGTTAGGATAAGTTTGACTGTGGCTAACAGTAATAGCACAGATAACTCTAGCTTAAGTAAGACATAAGTTTATTTCTCCCTTATTATGGTCCAGAGGTAAGTAGTCCAAAGCTGGTATGTAAGTTCTACTACATGAAGTCCTCAGGAACCTAGGCTCCTTTGTCCACTTATTCCACTTTGCATGAATTCCTTCTTAAAGGACAAGCCATCGTCCAAGATGGCTGCTCCAGTCACGTTCGCAATCTAGCCAGCAGTATGGAGGACGGGACAAAGAAAAGCACACCCTTTCCCTTTAAGGTCACTTTCTGGGGACTGCATACAGCACTTCTACCTACATCCCATTAGCCAAAACTCAGTTACATGACCCTATCTAGTTGCAAAGGAGACTGGGAAATATCTTTATTCTAGGAGTTCGTGTGGCCAGCTAACATTTGGAGGTTCTATTATTTTAAAAAGCAAGAGAGAATTATATTAGGGGATAACTAGCAGTCTCTACCAGCCCAACTCAAAGAGGACTTAGTATCTATCATAACAAGACGTACTCAAGAATAGGGCAGGCAATCAGCGAGGTTTGTTGGGCTCCAGCTTCTCCTCTCTGAGACTGCCTCAGCCTGGCACTGCTCCAGCTGTTGCCTATGTCTTAAGCTAGTGCCACTCCTGCTCATCAAGATAAAAACAGCAGTTCCAGGCATCACATTTCAGATGCAACAAAATCCAAAAGAAGGAGAGAATACATCTCTTCCCTTTGTCTCCTTTTGAAAAGGGAAGAAAGTTTTCTTAGAAGCAGCCACCAAAGTTCCCTTCAAGCTTCAATGGACAGGGACTTCCCTGTTGGCACAGTGGTTAAGAATCCACCTGCCAATGCAGGGGACACAGGTTCGATCCCTGGTCCGGGAAGATCCCACATGCCGCAGAGCAACTAAGCCCGTGTGCCACAACTACTGAAGCCCGCGCGCCTACAGCCCGTGCTCCACAATGAGAAGCCACCGCAATGAGAAGCCCACGCACCACAACGCAACTAGAGAAATCCGCACACGCAGCAACGAAGACCCAACGCAGCCAAAAAAAAAAAAAACCCTCAGTGGCCAGATTTCATCACAATCCCATGCCTTGCATACAGCTGACCCTTGAACATCAGCAGGGGGATGGGTGTGAGGTGCGCCCACCATCTGCACAGTTGGCCCTCCATATATGCGTTCCTCAGTTACTGCATTCCTCCATATCTGTGGTTCCACATGCCCAGATTCAACCAACTGTGGATCATATAGTACTGCAGAATTTACTATTGAAAAAACCCTGCATATAAGTGGACCCATGCAGTTCAAATCCATGTTGTTCAAGGGTCAACTACAATCACTGACAAGAACACACCACCATGATAGGCATGGACCAACCAGCACCCATCTCTCAGAAGCCATAAGTGGGGCTAGCCTCTCTGAAACAGAGGGCTGTCCTAACAAAACTGGGGCTCTGTTATGAAAGAGGAATGGGGAAATGATGCTGGGTTGGCATCTAATAGTGTCTACCACATTCTGTATCCTAAAATTCCATTACAATATACAGTTGACCCTTGAACAACATATGGGTTTGAACTCCGTGGGTCCACTTACTTTTTTTCAATAGTAAATACTACAGCACTACATGATCCACAGTTGGTTGAATCCGTGGATGTGGATCCATGGATAGCAAGGAACCGCAGTTACGGAGGGCCTACTATAAGTTATACACAGATTTTCGACAGTACAGAGGGTCAGCACCCCTAACCCCCATATTGTTCAAGGGTCAACTGTACTTTTACTAGAGATAAAGTGAACTCTGAGATTACATCAGACCAGCTCTTTTGCCCATCTTCTACCAACAAATTACAGCTGAAGAACAATCAAATGTGTGGACTAATAACTATGCATCTAGGTTGAGTAGACTGCAAACTCCCTATCTTCCATTCACCTGGTCTAGGGAGACTTCACTCCAGACACTATAATCAGCATAAATTTCACATACGGCCACCTAAGTTAACCCTTATGGTATAAATATGAGAAAATTCCTCTGAGAGAAATACATGCTGTTTTTAAGCTGAAGCTCATTTCTTACTTTATAAGCATCAGATCACTGATGAGTATTTCAGAGGAAGCCGCTTTACAGGTGAGGTGTGGCTGACAATGCGAGAGTGAGTCTAGGAGAAGAAGTTTTCCTGACTGCTATTTCCTGCTACCAGGCCTAGAGGTGTCCTCCAGCATCCCCCAGCCCACCCCAAGAACCCAAGTATCCCTCAGTTCTCAGCCACAGCATTGATTTTCCAGTACTTTTCCAGCCCTCCACAGGACATATGTGAGAGAGTTTTCAAGTTTGATTTCTTTTGATTCATCAACAATCCAATGGTAATTTTTTAAAGGAAATAAAATTATTGCTTTAACAGGAAAATACTGTGTTTTTTGAAGGTGTAGTTCACTTTTAGGAATACCAAAAGTTTAAAAGGAAAAAAAACACAGGGCAGGAAAAGAGAAAAGTGCCCTAAATTGACCACTGATGCCCGGATTTTATGAGCTTTCTTTCTCATTAAAGCAAGATCCTTTTAGGTCACTGCTAAAAGCATTCCTGACGGCTAACAGATGACACTACCCATGTGATTACAAGCTGGTCTTAGTATTGTTTATTAATAGCAACATCTCATCAAGGGAAGTTACTGAAAGACTTCTAGACACAACCCCAAAATGTATTCTGTTGTTAAGAAACATGAGCGTGGTACTAATTTTCAAAACTAACATCTTTAGAAATGAAGTAACTCCTTTAACACTTCTGATGCCCCTTTACCTAGAGATTTACCAAATCTTAAGAAATAATGTACTTTCAAAATATCCATGGGACAAAGATCACTATTAATACAAAGTTTTGAGGCACACAAACCAAGTGGCAGCTGTTAAATGATTTGGCCAAAAGCAAGTGCTGATACAGAATCATTAGCCTATTAGAAATACAGCTGCTCATAACACGTACAAGATTAAGTTAGCAAAATTCACTCCAAATGTATTGACTAGTTATTCTCCATGTTGGCAAAGTTTATAAAGCTTGAAAGAAAGTTCTCAGCTACAGGAGCTTTCAAATCCACAATATTTCACTGGCGGCTACTTTATGAGAAAGGTTATAAAATCGTGCTTAAACTTTACTGTCATACTTTCAATTGTTCTGCTCACAATTAAATCAAAGCTTGAGAATATTTGTGGGCTAACGGATGGGCAAAGCAGTGAAGACAGGGTTATGGTTTTTTTCAGGGATCTGGGGCTTCAAAACCATCAGGAAATCACAGCCTCATGAACTTCTTTTGCTCATGCACTAGCAATTCACAACACCATGCATTTTTCCAGTGCTCTTTTCTCTTTTTGGCAAGACTAGCATTCTCAAATGAGGCAACTTCTCATTTTCTCTGGAGGTATTCTAACTTTAACTCTTCTCTTCCCTCCACCCCTACATACCTTGAAAGTGCCCTTCCAAACAAATAATGAGGAGATATAACTGAACAAGACTAGAGGATATAATGACTATCACACAATCTGCTTATAGTTTTATGCATTCGGAACGCATTTATTACAAGTCCTTCCTGTGTACTAGCTAGCTCATATTTTTGTATGTCATAATTTAATTTCAGAATGAAAAAGGTAACACATTTTCTTATCACATGAGTACAATGCTTGCGTCAGCAGCAACATCCATGATAACCATGAAGTCTTCTTCAAGCAAGTTAACCCCCTCACGTTGCGGGACTTCCACTGATTACCGTAGAAGCCATGCTGCAACTTGACGTTTCTATGCTTTTCAGTGAAACAAAGTTTTATAAAATAAATGCCATAAACATATTTTGCTAATAATTAAATGCAAGCCCCTTCTCACAACGTTCTAGTACATTGTTCTTTCAGTCCCCTAACCATTGGTGTAAATAACAAGCATGTAGCCAAATTTGTAAGATTAAGGCAGACTTGGTTTAGCTCTTTTTCTCATATAAACAAATCATCCATCTTTTCCCCATTTTAAATAAACAACAGCAAAGGGATACTTGACCAAGTTTTATTCCCTGACAGTAGGGGTTGTTGATGATCTTCTACCTCTCAAAGCACCAGAGCAGAAGTCTGGAAAATCAGTTAAATTGCTCTCAAGTGCCCTAATTTGATATCCTTTTTAAATGGTTTTAAATGTTGTGGTGACTGAAAGCAAATTTGGAATAAAGACACTAAACCATTTCCTCTTAGGAAATGGTTCAGGGGCCAGAAAGAGGTACCAGAAAGAACTTTTTTTTGCAGAATTAGGGTAAAACCTAGAGTATAATACCTAGTTTAGAAGGTATTTCTAAAGCCAGAAAAACACTAAATTCACAAGATAACCAACTGTTAGGTAGTGGTTGTCGGCAAGGTTTGCGGTGAAGGGAAGAGAAAGAGGCCAGTTACACCCAGGAGATAAAGAATCATGATTTCCTGCAGTTTCAGCTCAGTTTGGGTTGTTTTCTTCTGCCTCACACTCTTTACTGTATCACTATATTCCAGAAAGGCTCTCGAATGAGTTTCTCCCCATAAACAACTTTTAGCAACTGTTACCCAATATGCCAGTGTTCCTCTTGCGGTTTTCCCCCAACCTCTCACCTCCGGGAAGAGAAGGGAACCGCACAACCTGGGGGCCTGATGACATTGTCCTTTCTGCCTCTGATGAAATCATCCCACAAGTGACACTATGAAGCTCATGTGGCCGACGCTGCGTCTTACAAAACCAGGCCAGGGAAATTCTGCCTTATATGCCGGGAATCCCCAGGGGAATCTCTAGAAGCGAGGGGACATCCCCACTGTTATCTCTGCGGCAAGTTCAGAAAGAGCTCAGAACTGAGTCCAATGCCAGGTACAGGGCGGCGAGGTGTTGCTGGGCGGGGGGTGGGGGGGGTGGGGTGGGGTGTGCAGAACAGACAACGAGGCGGCCCGAGTGGAGGCAGCTGGGTGGTCCTCCTCTCCACAACCTTCACCTGCGTCTCCCAACCGCCCGGCGGCGCTTCCCTAAGCACCCCCAGCCCCTTCGCCCTGGCTGCCCCGCACCCCACCCGGGCCAGGGTGCGAGGGCCGAGCTGCCGTCCGGTTGCGGGAACCCTGGCTGAGCGTCCCGTGCGCCCCTGTCATCCCCGCGCACGCCGGTGGAGAGCGGGCCGTGGCGGGCAGGGGCGCTGCGGACGCCGGTCGGGTCCAGCCTGGCCCAACGCTCCGGGCGGACGGGCGTCGCGCTCCCGGGAAGCCCCCGGCGGGCATACCTCGGATGTAGGCGCACTTGCCCTCGTCCAGCTGACTGGAGGCCGAGCCGCCCATGGCGACGGTGCGGGAGAACGCTGAACGCCGCGGCTGCCCGACCCAGTCCCTTGGGCGGGAGGGACTGACACTCCCGTCGGCGCCCGCTGCCCGCTCCTGGAAGTTGATGCGACGGAGATCTGAGCTCTGCAATTAAAGGGCAAACTTCCTCCAAGAGGCGCGGCCTTCTGGGACGCCTCCTCCGGGTCCGCGCCCTCTGAGGATCTGTGGGCTGGCCCGGGGCTGTCTTCCCGCCTTCGTTTCACTGGGGAGCTCCGAGGGGATGTGTCTGGTCTGGAAGGACTACTTCCCGCTTCTTCTCTTCGCTGTGGCTTCTTATTTTCACCTTGGGGTAAGAGGACAATTTCCCTAGTGACTGGAAACCTCTGTGAGCTGGAACCTTCCCCCTCACATTTCACGAGGTGGGGTTCCAGAGCTCCTTGCTTTGCACGCCTTCCTCTCAGGTACGGAAGCAACAGTTCTTCTCAAACATAACCTAAGAACTTGTTAGAAACGCAAAATCTCGGCACCTTTCCTCTCTACCGCTCTACACACACGCACGCGCGCACACACACACACACACACACACACACACACACACACACGGCGCCCCAATTAGAAACTCTGCGAGTGGAGCCCAGCAATCTCTTTTCACAGGCACTCCAGGTAATTCTGATGCCTGTTGACGTTTGAGAACCAGTGGTAAACCGTCCCTTCCTGCAGCCAAGAAGTTGGACCAAGGAGGGAGTGGGGGATGAAGGGAAAAAAAGAGAGAACTAGAAAAAGCTAGGGAGAACCGAAGGCTGGGCCTTGATCAGAGTCTGCTCTTAACATCTTTAGGTTCGGCTCCTCCCCTCCGCAAACTAGAAATAGTTCATTAGAAAGTGCACTTGTTCTTTTCCCACAACCATTGTTGAGCTTGGCAGCTTCTCCCAAACAAGAACCAGCTTGGCAGAAGGGTCACGACTCATTTCTTCCTATTCTTAGCAGTCAGATTTTAGTGATTCCTGTTGACTTAACCTCCAAGGTCAAATGGTCTGTTCACACCAGAACCAGGCCTGTGGAGGACTTTGAAGGATTTTTTTCCCTCCAAGGTTAATTGTCTAGCATTTTAGCACAAAGATTTCTCATACCTCACACCCAGTCTCTCACACCTTACGTTCCAATCGATCAGTAAATCCTTTCAAATCTACTTTCAAAATACATCCAATATCCAACCATTTCTCATCCCCTCCACTGCTATCAACCCCATCATTTCTCACCTGGATGATTACAATAGCCTCCTAACTGGTCTCCCTCCTTCAGAGAAAAAACCACAAAGTCTATCACAGACACTCGGCTGGACTTCCTCTCTGCCCTCATCTACCACACACTGTCCCTCCCCCTTGCTCTCTCTATTCCAGCCCTACTGGCCTTTTTGCCTCTTCTAGGACACACCAAGCTCAGGGCCTTTTTTGCACATGCTCTTTCTTCACCTAGATTTCTCTTCCCTCAGGTAATTCACATGGCTTACTCTCCAACTCTCTCACTTCATTCATAGCTCTACTTAAATGCTAACACCTCTGAGAGGCTTTTCTTACCCCCCTATTTAAACACCAGCCTTCATCTCTCTGCCTCTTACCCTTTCTTATTTCTATTCATATCACCTAGCATCATCTGACATATATTTCATTGTCTGTCTCTCCCCACTGAGATGGAAACTCCATGAGGTCAGGGATTGTCTTTGTTGATACTGTTGTTTCTTGGGGTTTTTAAAAAATTATTTGTTTTCTTTTTTATTATTATTTTTCTTTAAGGGCAGGGATTTTACGTTCTCTGATATATCTTAAATGCCTAGAACAACACCTAGCACATAGTAGGTGCTCAGTGGACAGCTACTGAATAAGTGAATGCGTGAAATATAAAATGTAAGAATCTGCAGTCAATGAAAGCTGTGATCTCAGTGAATAAAGAGCATTTCCAGATAACTATTCAATGATCTAAACAATTCAATGTTCAACTCTTTTCTCAATATTCTAGTTGGCTCTATTAAGTATATTTTCTCAGAGTAGTAATTCCTTTCATTATATAAATTGCTATAATTATGCCTCAGAATACTGTTACTGTTATTAAATAAAACTAGTTTGGATCTCCTGCCAGAGTATAGTTTTAGCTTGTCTTAGCTCTTTAGCTCTTATTTGGGAATACACTGAAAAAAGACTGATTATACTGATCTATCATTCTTTGCTCATTTGTAGCATTCACAGAATGAACAAAGTACAAGGAAGGACTTTGTATAGTGTATTTATTAACAAGCTTTGTAACCAGACAGTTCCAGTTTGGAATCCTAACCTGATAGATTACTTAATAGCCATGTGACCTGGTCAAGTTTCTTAACTTACCTGTCTTAGTCTCCTTATCTGTTAAATGGAGCTAATAACACTTACCTCATAGTATAGTCAAAATTAAATTTGATTGGGTCTGTGAAGCACTTAACATATTCCGAGGAACATAATAAGTGTTCAGTAAATGGAAACTAGGATTGTTATTATCAGTGAGGACAGAGTGGTCAAAGAGGCAATTTTCTAGAGAAAGTGTATTTTAATTGGACCTTGAAAGTCACTGATGTTACATTAAGCAAGAACTTCTGCTCCCTTTTTTCCCCGAATAAAGCTCTTTTTCCCCAATCGGTTTACAGGAAAAATTAAGGAATTCATTATTTTAGTCATAGTATTTAATATTTGCAAATCCTATGTGGGAATCATTTTATTAATCACACACTAAAATGAGTCTCGAAGCAGTTCAATAACTTTATGAACTAGATTCAACTTCATATGATTCAAATCAGCTAGTTTAGAAAATTTCCTTTACAATGTTAGTTTTTGTATTGCATCAGTGTTTTGGGTCTTAAAATACTCTTGAGACCATTTCTTTCAGGTAAGTTTCACATACTAAAAGGATTACCTTTTTTTAACATCTTAATTGAAATATAATTCGCCCATTTAAATTACCTTTTTTTAAAGGAACAAATTAGTTTAATAGACATTTAGCACATTGAAAATGTGACTGTGTTTTGGGATTCCCTTGCATGTCATAGAACTTTGAACCCTTTGTTTGCTATGTTCTCATTTGAATTAGTGACATCTGTCTATTTGGGAATTTAACTGCCTGCAGAGCAGGGACAATCTCAAACTGTGCATTTCCCCAAGTACCTTGTACTGCCCTGTAATATCCAAGTATAAACTCTGTAATTACTTGATTGACTGGTAAGTACAAACAGTAGGTCACATCAGCTGTCTAATTTAATCTTCACAAAAACCCACTGAGGTAGGCACTATTATTATCACCATTTTACAGGTAAGGAAACCAAGATTAAGAAGTTTAAGGAATTTATCGAGGTCACCCATCACCTGGGCTTACCTGACTCCAGAGTTCATCCTCTTAACCACGATACTGCTTCTTATATTTTGAGTCTTACTTTTGTTTATTTACATAAGTAACCAGGTTTTACTATAGAAAAATGAGACATTACTGATAAACAAAAGAAAAAAGCTGGAAAATTCACCCAAATCCCAACATCAATATCTTTAGATAACCCCAATTACCAGTTTGATGTAGAGTCCTACAAATTTACATACAAATGTATATGCAACTATAATTTATAACTATATATACATTTATTTATAATTACTTATTTATCAAAATGAAATGATGTTCTATATGTATTCTGTAATCTGTATCATAATTTTTCATCTGGAATATTTCTATCTAAATATTTAGATATCGGTCCATGATAGTTCATTGTATAAATGTAAATTAATTCACCTATCTACTAGCAATGGATGCATACCTATTTCCCTACTCCTCAATCACATTGGACTTTCTCATATCTTTTATTATTTATTATTATTATTTTCATTATTCCTTTTAATATTTGGCAATTTGGGGAGTTGAAATTGGTATAATGTTCTATTGTTTAATTTTGAAATTCTTAACGAGAAGGTTAATTATTTTTTCCATGGATTTTCTGGCCATATGTGTTCCTTTCTGAATTGGCTATTGTTATACTTTTCCATTTTCCTATTGATTTCTTATTCTTATTGGTTTGTAAGAGCTTTATATATATTAAAGACATTTACCTGTTTAACCACACTGCAAATTAAACACATTTGGCTTATTAAAACATATTTCCTTATGTTATTTATTGAATAATCTTCTTTGAAGATTGTGCTAAACATAGGCAAATTGTAAAATCAATTTAATTTGTCTCTGACCCTCTCCCATCTTTACTTAACACTCTCTTCCCCTCTCCTCTTTGTACAACTTCTAAAGAAGGCCTAATCTTAATATCTGTTATAGGTTGTTGTACAAAATAGGGTTAACTATTGAAAGTCATTTTATGAACTGTTTTTTTTTTTTAAATGAAGCTCCTTCACTTACTAACAAGATTGTTGCAATACTCTAATATGTTCTGTCTTTTTCAGGGGTAAAAGCTTTAGAAATCCTCATTCTGATACTGACTTGCCACATGACTTGGGGAAATAAAGTTTGTAAGCTTTATATTTCTTCTCTTCAAATTGGGTATCTGAAAATTAAATGAGGTCGTATATGTAATGAACTTATTACATATGAATATGTCTAGCACATATTTAGCACTCTCTAAATGATGCTAGCATGGTAGTAAGAGGTAATAAATGAAAAGGTGTTTTACTGTTTGGTTATTAATTGCTTTTATTAACATATCAATGTTAGTTCTTTTTATTCTTGTGCTTATTATAGTACCTTTAATTTGTGACCAGCAAATCACACTTTCCAGGAGGCAGGACATTAGGATCAATTTTGAAAGGGAAAAAAATGTGCCCATTATGTTTTAATTGTATATTTGAAAGACACAAAAGCCTGTTTTCGTAATACAAACTACAGAAAATTAACTGGATAAAATCTTTTCTAGAAAGAATATGTAGAAGATGGAATCCAACTTCTCATCAGTGATTCTTGAGGGGAAGTTTCAGAAGCTCCAAGGATGTGTGGAATTTTTATTAGAAAAATATTTTGTTTTAATTGAGAAACATTACTTTTGCTCAACCTGCTTTTCAAATATGAATCATCACAATTTTATGTCGACCTCCAGCATTGTGCAAGACCTTAGACATAGAGTAGAAACCGATAAAGGCTTAAAACTAAGGATGGCAAACTCTAGACCCAATGAGGCAGTTAGATGTGTATGGACCAATCTTCAAATCTGACAAAGACCAGAAGTGACCAAGGCCACAAGCGAGATGCTGGTGGCCTTGAGTCCCTAAGCACAGTTCCAGCCAAGCTGCTTCCACCTCGTGAAGATGGGTTTTGTGATGGGTTGCACCACAGGCATGGCGGCGGAGGCGCTCTTCAGCATCTTTTCCTGTCTCAGGATCGGAATACGGGGTCGGGGTCTGATGGGCGGTGTCAGGAAAACCATGATGCAGAGCGGCGGCACCTTTGGCAAATTCATGGCCATCGGGATGGACATCTGATGCTAATCAGAGCAGTGGTTGCCCACTACATCCACCCCCTCACATCAGTCCCAGTCCGTGTACCATAATATAACAAGTCTTTGATTTAAGAAAAAAATTTGACAAAGACCAGACCAACATAGTTGCCCTTGTGAAATCTATAACCATATTACTGCCATAGATAAACAGATTATAGGGTTCTTCTGAAGGCAGGACTCTAAACTACCTTGTACTTGGACAAGTTAGTTGTTAGTTTAGTACTAGTGCACAAAGAAAAGAGTGCCACCTGCTGGACCAGCAATGATACTCCCTCCCGGGCCAGGGCTACATGGCAAGGAAGACAGACACTCTGATCCAAATCAAATTCATATGCTTGCCTTTAAATTAGTTTAACAGACATTTGGCATTATTCAGCTATTCCTTATAAGCTTCTTTTACTCAGCTGACAAATGAATTGTTCTTCCAGAATAGACTTTTCCTGTCGAATTTATTTGGGGGGGGGCTAATTCAATTATTTTATATTTCAAGATTATACTTACTGCTTATAACACATTAATTATAATCCATTTTGTAAAGCACTGTCTCTTGAATTTTTCCTCTTGCAGTCTCAGTTCACTCTTTTCTTTATAATGCAAGTCACCAATACATTAATTCCCCTAGTCATGTATCAATAGTTGTGAAAAGTAATATGCCAGGGCTCTGACTTCTATTCTGGCATGCTTGACTGGGGAGATGGGAGGAATTATTGGCAAGGAACCCCAGAGGGATGCAGGAACAGTGGGACTGGTCCATCAAGGTGGGGATGGATATTATATCACTGATATTGTTTAGAATTTCTGTACATGATGATTAAAAAAAAAACAAGCTGACTTAGTTTTATTCTTTCTTTTCTGTCCTCTACCATGTATCTCTTATTGCCTGAACCAAGGACAGACCACTCTCACAGCATCTTCCCGATACACCACCAAATATTTGCACTCACAAATAGTGTGAGGAGAAGGGCAGAGATGTCCAGATTTCTATCGCTTGTGTATGAAAGAATGTATCCTTCTATATTGGCATGATTTAGTGAACCTGATTAAAACTGTCTTTATCCACACTGCCTTAAGTCCTTTTCTTATTTTGACATTGTACCAATTATCAGTTCATTTATTGATAAGTTGCAAATGATAAAGCTATCATTTTAAATACCTTAAGGTGAATCAGTTTAATCAGATTACATTCTCCTAAAATTTAGCTAAGATCAGCTCACTGCAAGAATAACAGTTTTGAAGGAGAAAAAGAGTAATCTGCGAGTGTGAGGACCTTTGAAACACATTTTGTTAGTTTGTTTCCAAACTGGGCCAGTCAGAATCTTGCCCAGGATTTCTCTATTGTAGCTATTGGAAAAGAACCAGTTCTTTCCCCTTGGCTTGATAAACTGGTAGGATACGAATCCTGAGCTGCTAGTGAACATTAGTTCACCAGGAGAGCCCCTGATTGATTGAAAGAGAAGAATTCTCTGATGACATTACATTAGTTGAGTTCTGGCTTTCCCAGTTACATGAAACAATAAATATTCCCCTGAATTGGATTTCTGTCTTCCTTCCCAACCAAAAGCATTTTGACCAATATATAGTGCTTTAAATATAGTGCTTGTATGCAATATTAAAACATTATATAGCTATACTATACCTCTTTATATAATTGATTAAAGCAAATATAAGTAGACATTGCTTTCTATGAGTGATTTGTAGCCTGTGCCAACAAATGGCAGTTAGCGCAATATATAACAATTTGCTTTGCTTTTCTTAATCATTTTTCATTCTCTACAGTTTTTAAAGCGATTTATTTTCATTCTAGACATTTGATTAATGATTGGCTCTACATATACACTAATTCTAATTCAAATTTAAAACCAGCTGGCTCAAATTTTGGCAAGAGAATTAGCAGTCCTCTGCACATCTCGACCTGAATATATACAAATTTTGTTCCTTATTAATCTATTTTTTAAAAAATTAGATTCATAAAACTCAAAATTTTAGTTTAAGTCAAGCTGCAATTAAATTTGGAAGCATGGCAGAGTTTGGATTAAAACTAAATCAAAAAAAAAAAGAAAAAAACTAAATCAGATTGGCAGAAAATCTGCAGCCTTAATGGCTCTGTTTTACATGGTGTTATTAAAGTTATAGCCACATAAATTATGTCACTTTATCCTAGAACTATTGGAAATTAACTATGGTAATAGTGATAATAACTTTAACTTAAAGGGAGCCCAGTGTAGATAAACTAAGCAAAATTGAGAAAACTGTTGTGAAAGTGAAGTATCAGTAGAAAATCAGCTGGAGAACAAGGATAGCATTAACCTTCTAGGTTTTCTGTTTGTTGAGACTGATGTGCTATAATCTTGATGGTGATGACTTGGCCTCCAGTGCCTAGAACAGTACCAGGCTATGGTCAGCACTCAGAAGAAGCTTGTTGAATGAATGAATGAATGAATGAATAAATGAATGCTCTTCACGGGACTTCCCTGGTAGTCCAGTGGGTAAGACTCTGCGTTCCCAATGCAGGGGGCCTGGGTTAGATCCCTGGTCGGGGAACTAGATCCTGCATGCATGCTGCAACTAAAAGTTCACAGGCCGCAACTAAGAAGTCCACATGCCACAACGAAGATCCCACATGCCACAACTAAGACCAGGAGCAGCCAAAATAAATAATTTTTTCTAATTTTAAAAAAAGAATGTTCTTCAGTAGATACAAATCTTTGATGCAACAAGATTTTTCCTGTAATTACTGTAGGTTTTAAGACATAGTCATTGCAGACTGAGCCAGAAGGAATTTCAGGTATCCTTTTCTTCAAGCTTCCTCATCTTAATATTGAAGGAACTGAGATCAGAAGAGGTAAAGTGACTGCCCAGAACAAAGATGGGGTAATAAATCACTTAACAAACATTTACCGAGTACCCACTACTTGATAAATATTTGGAACTGTTTCAAATAACGGGAATATAGCAGAGCATAAGACAGCGCAAGTCTCTGCCTTCAAAATAATTTATATTCCAGTGGAGAATGATGATTAACATGTCAATGAATAAATAAGATTTCAGTTCCTGATAAATGATGCTTTGAAAATACTAAAATAGAATATTGTGATGGAGAATGACAGAGGGTGGGGAAAGACACAAGTGATTTAGTAGATTACTCAGCACAGGACTCTAAGAACTCTCATGTGAGCTGAGCCCTGAATGATGAGGACACACCCACACAAATGTAAGAGGAAGAATATTCCAAGTGCAAGTGCAAATGTCCTGAAATGGGAAAAAGCTTGGTGTGCTTGATGGAAAGACAAATAGCCATAGTGCTTCAGCTGGAATGAAGAGGGGATAAAATGAGGTTAGGTGGGCAAATACCACACACTGTAGAACCCTGGGTATCAGGAAAAGGAGTTTTATCACAGAGGGTGATGAGACACCATTTAAAAAGTTTTGAGGAGGGAAGTCATATAACTTAATTTTCATTTTAGAAAAATCACTGAGGCTGCTATATGGGGAATGGACCAAGGTGAAAAAGAGAGGAAGCTGGAGACTGATTAGACTATCCTAGTAATCCAGGCTACTAGGATGTAGCAGTGGAGAAGGGAGAGCAGTAGCCAGACTAAAGACATATTTTGTTAAGTACCTATAGGACTTGCTGATAATTGCATGTGGGCAGTTGGGCAAATGAAGATGCCATTTACTGTGATGGGGAAGAGTCTGGGAAGAATAAATTGGGAGGAAGGGAAAAATAATTGGTTCTGCTTTAGACATGTTATGTTTGACATTTTTATTAAACACTTAAGTGGAAATGCCAAAAGGTAATTAGATAAATAAGTCTAGACCTCAGGATAGAGAAGAGGTGTGTATTTGGAAGTCATCCATAAATAGATGATATTTAAAGCGTGGCTGTAGGAGAGAGTGCAGGTAGAGAGCCTGGAGAATTGCTAGAGGTCTGCAGCCAGAAAAGGTGCTGAGAAAGCTACCAGGCCAGTCATAAGAAAATCAGAAGAGTTCAACTGCATGGACATCTACACTGGCAGCCTTAATAGGAACTGTCTCTTATCAATGTGGGGATGGGAGAATGGAGTAATGAAAGCCTGACTGAAGTGTGTTGAGGTGGAATGGGAGGCAAGGACAAAAAGGTAGCAAGTTAAACTTGGCTTTCAGAAATTTTTCTGTGGAGTGGGGAAGAGAAATGGAGTGGTGATTGCAGGAGACTGGAGCACCAAGAGACATGTTAGACTGCTAATGGAAACAGTGCAGTAGAGAGAAAGAATTTGATGATAAATGAGAGCAAGGGAAGAACTGAAGATACACAGCCATGTGGAAGCATTGGCCTTTGGCCTTGGCTGGAGCAGGGATGCTTCTTTCACTGTAACTCAAGGGAAAAACAGATGCCTATGTTCAGAGGCACGTGAGCTGCAGGATTTGGTAAGGAGCTGAGGCAGTTCTTGGCCAATTCCATCAAAGTTGTATCCAATTTTGTCAAATCCCACTCCAGAGGGAAGCCACATACATAGCCATTAGGATGACAATGTCATATTTCTTGTATTGGACACAATAGCTGAAACTTTTGATAGATGTGATTCCTACTTCAATTAATTTGCAATGTGAAAAATATTCTGCAAATCTGATAATAATATATTCAGTGCTACAAAAGCATCATTATCGACATAAATGGAATTCTTATAGCACTAACCTTGTTTTGAGGACAATGTAGAAGAGACAAAGCCCTCAGTTTTTAGTTTGAATAAAGGAATGAAGTCAACGCTCTGAAAATGTGGAAAGAATCTGGGTCCTTGAAATCATTGTTGAACCACTGAATTCACCAACTCTGGAACAACCCTACCCCAGATTTCTTGTTGTGTGACTTGGTAAATGTACCAACTGCTTAAGCTGTTTTTCCGCTGGTTACAATCACAGCTGAAAGCATTTTAACTGATATAGTATTTTATTGGAACAACTGGTAGCCATCTGGAAAAAAATAAAATAAAGCTCAAACTTTATACAAAATCGATTCCAGATAAATTAAAATATAATTTTAAAGGTACTGGACAAAACTATGAGGGAATTCTTCTATAATCCTGGATTATGAAAAGCCTTTCCAAGCATAACACAAAATCTAGAGGCTCCACATGGATGTAATAATGATTCAATAAGCCATGATACTTCAAGATATGTTGCAATGTTTATGTGAACAAAAGAGAGAGTAAACAACATGTACAGAACATGTACACACTATATATACCTTATATAAGAATATGGCTCTAGGTTCATTGGGTTCTTTTTTATTTTACTATAAAGTTTCTTAGATTTCTGATTTGTTTTAAAGATGTCGATTTAATTATCAATATAATGCCACCGCCCCCCCCAAAATCTAGAGTCCATACAAGGAAAGATTAATTTCCACATAAATATTTTAAATTCTTCATTTAAAAAAATTACAAGTGAAATCTAAAAAAAACAAAAAAAATGGTTCTGATGAAACTAGGGACAGGAGAGGAATAAAAATGCAGACATACAGAATGTACACTTGTACACTTGTAAAATTACATTTGATAAGGTTATTCTTTGTAGCATTATTAGTAAAAACAAAAGATTTGAAGACCAGGTAAAGGTCCATCAAGGAGCCAGTTAAATAAATTTTGGAACACTATTGTAGCTGGGAATAAAAAAAGAATGAAATTTTCCTTTAAATTCTGGTATGGAAAGATCTTCATGATTTAGTGTTAAGTTAAAAAAAAAACACACAAGATACAGTATGGTGACTTCCCTGGTGGCGCAGTGGTTGAGAGTCCGCCTGCCGATGCAGGGCACACGGGTTCGTGCCCCGGTTGGGGAGGATCCCACATGCGGTGGAGCAGCTGGGCCCGTGAGCCATGGCCGCTGGGCCTGCGCGTCCGGAGCCTGTGCTCCGCAGCAGGAGAGGCCACAACAGTGAGAGGCCCGCGTAGCACAAAAAATAAAATAAAATAAAAGATACAGTATGTATATAGCATGCTACCATTTGTATAAAAAGAGGGAGAAATATATGTACATACTTGCTTGCATATACCTATCTGGAAGAATATACAAGAAACTAATAACGTAGACTGCCTATGGCAGAAATGTTGGAGACAGACAGGAAAGGGAAAAAGACCTTTTACAATATTTTTTATACATATTGGATTTTAAAGCATATAAATGTATTATATATTTTAAAAATAAATTTAAAGACGCTGTGCAGATTAGACAAACTAAATCTCTGTTATTAAATACTCATGATTTGAGAAATACAACATTATTTTTGTTAAAACAAATGTTTGGAAAAAACTTAAATGTTCATTAATAGCAGAAAGATTAAATAAATTATGGGACATTCATTCCATAGAAAACTAGGCAAGCGTTAAAAGAGAAAGAGAAAGCACTTTATGTAAAAATGTAGAAAGATCTCTAGGATACATTTTTTTAATATAAATTTATTTATTTTTGGCTGCATTGGGTCTTCATTGCTGTGTGCGGGCTTTCTCTAGCTGCAGTGAGGGGGGCTACTCTTTGTCGCGGCATGCGGGCTTCTCATTGAGGCAGCCTCTATCGTTGCGGAGCACGGGCTCCAGGTGTGCGGGCTTCAGTAGTTGTGGCTCGAAGGCTCTAGAGCACAGGCTCAGCAGCCGTGGTGCACAGGCCCAGTTGCTCCGTGGCATGTGGGATCCTCCCGGACCAGGGCTCGAACCGGTGTTTCCTGAACTGGCAGGTGATTCCCAACCATTGGGCCACCAGGGAAGGGAAGCCCCTCTAGGATACTTTTTTAAGGGGGAAAATAAAGATATGAGGTACTTCCCTGGTGGTCCAGTGGCTAAGAGTCTGTGCTCCCAATGCGGGGGGCCCGGGTTCGATCCCTGGTCAGGGAACTACAGGGATGCAGTAGAACTCACATGTCGCAACTAAGAGTTTGCATGCTGCAACTAAAGATCCCTCATGCCGCAAGGAAGATCCTAAGTGCTGCAGCTAAGACCTGGCACAGCCAAATAAATAACAAATAAATAAAAATTTTTTAAAAAAAGAAAGATATGAAATGGGTCACATAGTAGCCTACCATTTATGTAAAAAGAGGGGAAAATTAATATATGCACGGCTTATTGGTTGCCTGTGAGAAGGGGGAGTAAGTAGTTGGCAGATGAGGTTTGGAGCAAGCTATTTTACTGCATATTCTTTTATACCTTTAAAATTTTGAACCACATAAGAGCATTGCCTACGTTTTTAAATACAATAAAATGTGACTACATGCATGCTCATAGTGATGTCTCAGTATTTTAGGACAGTTAAAAAAAAAATTCCTGGGCTTCCCTGGTGGTGCAGTGGTTGAGAGTCTGCCTGCTGATGCAGGGCACTTGGGTTCGTGCCCCAGTCCGGGAAGATACCACATGCCGCGGAGCGGCTGGGCCCGTGAGCCATGGCCGCTGAGCCTGCGTGTCCGGAGCCTGTGCTCTGCAACAGGAGAGGCCACAACGGTGAGAGGCCCACGTACCGCAAAAAAAAAAAAAAAAAAAAAAAAAATTCCTATAAGATGGTAGTTCAAAGGATTCTGGAGTCAGGCTTTCAGGGTTCAAACTCTGATCCTACCAGCGACCTTAAGTAAGCTACTCAAACTCTCTGTGCCTTAGCTTTCCCGTTTCCCAAGATGGGGATCATAAAGTCATTTTGAGGACTGAAGGACAGAATGCTTGCACTGCTTAGCACAATGCTAAACCCATCATAAGGCCACACCAAAGGTTAGCTAGCACCATTCCTAATTTGCTGTGATTATCAAAGCAGCAGAAATTTTAAAGCAAAAGCTGTTCTCCTAAGTCTTAATTTTGTTATTCTAAGTGATACTTAAGTAATTTAAACTGGTCCATTTAACAAATAGAACATAATGGATGGATAATATAAATGCCAACACTAATTAACTGACAAATATTTTGTTATTAAGATATTTTTTCATCATCTATTGCTTTCTTTTTCTCTCTTTCAGTATGTGGTATTTTTCTTAAGCTATAAAATATTATTTACTGGATGCTTACAGGCGACATCATTATCCTTTCCACAATTAAATATGAAACTATCAGTAGACCCTAAACCTACCTCTTTCTGTCCTCTCTGGTTTTTTGTGTCAGCAATCCTGGTCACCCTATCATCTTCTGTGAGCCCCTGAAGAACAAAGACCACAGTAAGTGATCAGTGTTGTATCCCCAGTACCTGTCATGATGCCTGGAGCATGAACGCATTCAGTAAAGGTTTGTCGAGTGAATGGACAAATGAATGAATGCATACATGCATGCATGAGAGAAAATGGAGGGAAAGTAATCTTCTTTCTACTTCTGCAGTCTTGCAGAGTCAAAAGAAAGAGAATGAGATGCTGAGGGTTCATGGAAAGTTCAGCAACAAAGAAAGAGGTTTCATCTTCTTAGCTAGTGCATGAGCTCAAGGAGCTGTTGCTCAGAGGTCCTCCCTGGTGGCAGTTTTGAGAACTATTGTAGGACGAGTGAAGAAAACAATTAGGGAGCACCGACTGTGTATGAGGCACTGTACTAGACACTTCAATACATTGTTTAAACTTCTCAACAATAATATGAGGTAAATGTTGTTCCTATTTTGTAGATAAGGAAGGGGTTATCTAAAGGAAGTACACAAACTATTCAACCATGGAAATTAGCAAATCCTAATACATTCCATCTATAGCTCAATACCCTGAAATCTGCCTACCTAAGTTCAAAATCAACTATCTTTCTCAAGCAAGTGTTCTAACTTGGAAGCCAAATTGTAGGGTAAGATAAAAATAATACAGCAATACCTTTTTAAATGAAAACATTATACAGCTCTAAGGTAGCTGCTCAAAGGGTAATTGTAACAAAGTAGTCCAAAGTTCCACTAGGACTACCTTCGTAGATTTCTCTTTGATTTTCTATCCAGCTGTTTTGTGGGTGAAATTAGAGACACAATGAATGATTATACTATAGCTTTTTGTCATCCTATGCTAATGAATATAACTACTAGGGTAGCTGTGATGGTTAAATTTTATGGATCAATTTGGCTAGGCTATGGTATCCAGTTGTTTGGTCAGTCTAAATATTGCTGTGAAGTTATTCTGCAAATGTGATTAACATCAGTAGACTTAAGTAAAGGAGATTACCCTCAATGATGTGAGTGGGCCTCATTCAATTGAAAGCCTTAAAAGCAAAAATTGAGGATTTCTGGAAAGGAAGGAATTCTGGCTCAAGACTGTGACATAGAAGTCTTTTCGGTGTTACCAGCCTGCTGGCCTGCCCTGTGAATTTTTTTTAAATACATTTATTTATTTATTTATTTATTTATTTATTTATGGCTACATTGGGTCTCGTTGTTGCATGCGAGCTTTTCTGTTGCGGCGAGCAGGGGCTACTCTTTGTTGCGGTGCACGGTCTTCTCATTGTGGTGACTTCTCTTGTTGCGGAGCGCGGGCTCTAGGCGCACGGGCTTCAGTAGCTGTGGCATGCGGTCTCAGTAGTTGTGGCTCGCGGGCTCTAGAGCGCAGGCTCAGTAGTTGTGGCGCACGGGCTTAGTTGCTCCGCGGCATGTGGGATCCTCCTGGCCCAGGGCTCGAACCCGTGTACCCTGCATTGGCAGGCAGATTCTTAACCACTGAGCCACCAGGGAAGCCGCTGCCCTGTGAATTTTAGACTTACCTGCCCCCACACTCAATTCCTTAAAATGAATCTCTTTATATTTATTTACATATTTATGTATATATATATTTATATATAAAATAATTTGGGAGAAGAGCATTCATAATACTCAGCTGTAAGAATTAAAAGCATTCAAAAATTTTGTTTGTTTGTTTGTTTTTAGCCGCACCTGGAGGCTCATGGGATCTTAGTTCCCCGAACAGGGATTGAGCCCGGCCCGGCAGTGACAGTGGCGAGTCCTAACCATTGGACCGCCAGGGAATTCCCTAAATACTTTCCCTTTTGATCAGAAGTTGCACTGATATTTTTTAAGCTTTGGGGGTAAAAATATTAATATGGGGGCTGTGACGTGACTTATAATAAGAAATATATTTTTGGTCTTCATCCCCATTTCTGGCACAGAGCTCCTAAAACCCTTGGAATTTCCAAAGAGTGAGAATGATAAAGGTTTCTTTTTTATGTTAATGAGTGACTTTTGGAAAGCCCTAGGTAACCAAAGGCGGGGGCGGGGAACTGGTTGCTAGGGAAGCCAGCTCTGTGATTAGAGGGTTGAAACTTTGAATCCCACCCCTCTGACCTCTGGGAGGGGAGAGGTACTAGAGGTTGAATCAACTGCCAATGGCCAACGATTTAATCAGTCATGCCTAGGTAATGAAGCCTCCATAAAAAAACAAATAGGGCTCAGAGAGCTTGGAGGTGCTGGGAGAATGGTGCTCAGAGGACACGGAAGCTTTGTGCCCTTACCACATGCCTTCCACCTGGCTGTTCCTGATTTACATCCTTTTATAATACACCAATGATCTAGTAAGTAAAATGTTTCTGTGAGACACTCTGGCAAACTAATTGAATCCAAAGAGGGAATAGAGGGAGCCTTTAATTTTTAACGAGTTATTCAGAAGTACAGGTAACAACCTGGGCTTGACATCTGCATCTGAAGTGGCGGATGGGGACAGTCTTGTCAGACTGAGCCCTTAACCTGTGGAATCTGATTCTATCTCCAGGTAGATAGAGTCAGAATTAAGTTGAATTGTAGGACACACTGCTGGTGTCCAAGATGCGTGGGGGAAGCCCTGCCCACACTGAAACTGGGTCCCAGAGCACTCTTTAGGGGCAATCAGAAATAACAGTCAGGTGCCCCAACTATCTGGCACAAATATTGGGGGATCTTGGTCCTGTACATCCTGACTCCCTTTGCTCCAATTACTTATTTCTCTTGGATTCACTCCTGTTGTCTCTCCAGTCTCAGCAACTCTAAATGAATCTGCCCTGCTCACACAAACATTATACAAATATACACATGTACTAGTTCTGAAATATATATTAGTCGTGTTTCTCTGGAGAACCGTGACTGATATAGAAGCTATGCTATTTGCAACAGATCAAAAATAAACTAGTATTAAGAAGATTGAAGTAATTAGGAGTCTGTGTCTCTCTTTTGGTAGCATTTATTCAGAAACATTAACTCCAAATATGCTTTGGAACGCTACAGTCTCTAATTATAGTACAAAAAGACCCAAGATTTAAAAAAATAAAATTAATTGCAGGTCATTTTAATTTTTAAAACATGTGATTTATTGCTTTGATAAAGTGCTAAGGTCATCATTAAATCAGACAATGAAAAAGTGATGCAACTTTAAACACTCTGAAGCACTAATTTTAGGGATCCCGTAGGATTTTTTTTCAATCCTTAGGTTGTATCCAGGTTGTGCTGCAATATCCATATTTAGATGTGCCCCTAAACTTTTAAACTTTCCTAAGTTTAAAACCACTAAAATATGAAATAAGAACTATCAGGAAAGCATCTGGAGCAGCCACAAAAAAACTGGAGGCAAGTACAATTACAAGGCTCTGAGCAGTTAGGTGATAGTCACTTAGCAATATCTAACAGCAAAGAGAATAAAACATAAAATGGATTGACTCTTCTGAAAAGTGTTTGAATCTCAAGTGTTGAAAAAATGTCTAGTTCTCTCAAGTTTATAGAGGCAGACACTGAAGCTCTTTAAGGAGCACCTACCATGGACCAGGGTGCTGTCTGGGAGCTGGACACAATCCCCACCTCTAAAAAGATTAGAGTCTAGTGGAGGAGACTGTCAGACAAGTAAACAAGCAATTGCGATGAATTGCAACATGCTTTGAAAATTATTTCATTTACACTGATTTGAGAGAACACTTTTCCCAGGCAAGAAGGACAGAAAGATGATTGTGCTAGAGAGAAGGGGATTGCAAAGAGAAGATAACAGCCTTCAAGAGAAGCAGAACTTTCACTCAGGTCTTGAAGTAGAAGGGGCAGAGAATTTGAGGGTGAAGAGAAAAGAGATCAAAGCAAGGAAAGTCATTATAAAATAGTCCAGGCAGATTTCCAAAGCACAGAATTCAGTTTAGGGCCAGGCTAGCAGCCTAGCCTTGCTGTAGGGTACGTGGTGGGACAGTGCACAAGGTAAAATGAGAAAAATAGGGCTTAGTGAGAGACTGGAGGTGGGAAAAGGGGAGAAACGCCTGAATGTCTGGTTTGGGAAACCGTGGCCGCAGAAAACAGAAGGCTAAAAACAGACAGAAGGATAAACTGCTCCGGGAGGAAGAGGATGAGTTGAGTGGGGGAATGATGAGATTGAAGAGCTAGTGAAATACCCAAGTGGAGGTTTCAAGTAATCGCAGTAACCTGGGTCTGCCACTTGGGAGAGAGAGTACGCTAAAAATTTAAGTTCAGTCCTCATTAGCAAATTGAATGAGATTCCCCAGAGGAAGAGGGTAGGACAATAAAAGGAGAGAACCAAGGAACAAAACTGCTGAATCCTAATATTTAAGAGGCAGACCCAAAGAGGCAGCCCTGGAGAATGCTGAAGAAGGTCAAGGAGATATTATTGTGCCTTTTTGTTTTATTGTGGCAAATTATACATGACATGAAACATATCGTTTCAACCAATGATAAGTGCACAATTCAGTGGCATTAATTACATCCACCATGTTGTACAACCATTAGCACTATTTATTTCTGAAACTTTTTCATTACTCCAAACAGAAACCCAGTAACCATGAAGCAATAATTGATTCTCCATTGCCCCTAACCTAAGCCCTGGTAACTTCTAATCTACTTTCTGTCTCTATAAATTGGACTACTCTAGGTACCGCATATAAGTGGAATCATTCTTTTGTGTCTGGCTTATTTCACTTAGCTTAGTGTCTTCAAGTTTCATCCATGTTTTATCGTTCCTTTTTATATATTGTGCCGTTCTAAAATCAGGAAATAGAAAAAGGGAGAATAGTCATTATGGGTGTACTAGGACTGTTATTAAGGCTCACACGCTGGGGCTTGCCAGAGGGAGAAAGGAAGGAGATAAATCAACTGGGAGGCCAGAACTGAAAGCTGAGTGCAGAAACCATGATCCGTTAGCTAAGAACTCTGTGGTAGAGCAGACAGGCATCTGGGAGTTGGAAGTTGCTGGGCAAATCTTCATCTGAGAACCAGATAGCAGAGTGTATTTGGACGGATGACTGAACCCAACACAATGTTCCCCTCTTCTGATGGGAAGCCCTGGTGGAAATAGTTCTACCTGAACAGTTCCACATGCCCTGGGTGGAGGGGGTAAGGGGTGGGGAGGGGGCTGTGACCTACAGTTACTGTCTGAAGGAGGGTAAAGAGCATGAGCCCGAGAAGCACATCAAAAAACAGGTCAACGAGCAAAGTTAGACAGAGGAGCTGAAGGGCACGCTCAACCCAGGTGAAAGAGGAAGAGGAATATGCAGATGCAATGGTGAAATACTCAGAAGCTAACATCAGAGGCTAAATTCTATTAACATAAACTTTGTGTGACCAGGGCAGCTTCATTTAGAAGTGCTAAGACTGGAGAGACACAGTGAATTCAAAAGAAATAAGTAATTGGATCAAAAGGAATCAGAATGTACAGGACCATGTTCTCCAAATATTTATGCCAGATAGTTGGGGCACCTATGTATCATTCTTGATTGCCCCCGTGTTAATATTTTTGCCCCCAAGGCTTAAAAGATAACAGTACAACTTCTGACCCCCTGGAAAAGGTATTCTGAATGCTTTTAATTCTTACAGATGAACATTATAAATATTCCCTCACTCAACTTATTAAATTATTGGTTGAGAAATTAAGTTTCTCATTATATAGCACCTATCTCAAATAATGCAATTTTGTCATATAGTGAATATGCTCACTGGGCTTCTGAATCCATAAATCTACCAATTTTGCTGAATAATGAAGCCAAAGAATTATAGAAGACTATAGAAGATATAAATAACAGTAACAAACATAACAGACATATACAGAACACTGGCTCAAACAACTATAGACAACAAGTTATTTTCTAGGACACAAGAAACCTTTACAAAAATTCTCCATATACTGAGCCATAAATCAAGTCATGACAAATTTCAAAGGACTGAAATGATATATGGCTGTGCTAGAAATCAATAATTTAAAAATGATAACTAGAAATTAAGAAATATACTTCTAAATAACCCATGGATCAAAAAAGAAATAAATATGGAATTTTTAAAATGTCATGAATCAAAACTTAGAGGATGCTTCTAAGTATCCAAAAGAAAATTTACAGATTTAATTGCAAAAATTATAAAATTTAAATTGCTGAAAATGTATGAGCTAAGCAGACTTCTCAAGATGTTGGAAAAAATTATAGCAAAATAAACCCAAAGAAGGAGAAGGAAGAAAATAATAAAGTAACAAAAAAAAAAGTACTCCAAAATAAAAATATAGTAGAGAGTATCAACAAAGCCAGACGCTTCCTTGAAAAAATTAAAAATTGATAAAATTCTATTGATATGGATTAAGAAAAGAAAGAACAAATAATCATATCAGGATGAAAAGGGGGACAAAATTATAGTTACTACAGACATTAGAAAGTTAATAAAGATTTGAATAGACATTTCTCAAGAAAAGTATGCAAATGACTAATGAACATCAAAGGATGCTCAACATCATTACTCAGTAGGGAAATGGATATCAAAACCACAGTGACATACAATTCACACCCAGTAAGATGGCTATAATAAAAAACGATAGACAATAACAAGTGTTGGTGAGGATTTGGAGAAATGGGAACCCTTGTTTATTGCTTGTGGGAATGTAAAATTCCCACAGTCACTTTGGAAAACACTCTGGCATTTCCTCAGTATGTTAGACATAGAGTTACCATATGGTCCAGCAATTCTTCTCATAGGTATCCAAGATAAATGAAACCGTATGTCTACATGTGGTACATTCATACAATGGAATATTATTTTTCAATAAAAAGGAATGAAGAGTTGATTCTTTCTAAACCTGGATGAACCACTAAAATGTTACACTGGGTGACAGAAGCCTATCACAAAAGACAACACATTACATGATTCCATTTACATGAAAAATCCAGAATAGACAAATCTATAAGAAGGAAGTAGATTTGTGGTTGCCTAGAAGTGGGGTAGAGGGGTGGTGGTAGTCAATGAGGAGTGACTGCTAATGTTACAGAGAATCTTTGGGGTGTGATGAAAATGTTCTAAACTTAAGATTGTGGTATGATTGCACAATTCTGTGAATATACTAAAAATGTTGAATTACATGCTTTAAATGGATAAATTTTATTGTATGGAAATTACATATGAGCTGCGTTATATCTCTCCAAAATTCACATATTGAAGCCCTAGCCCCCAGCACCTCAGAATGTGACTAGATATGAAGACAGGGCCTTTAAATAAGTGATTAAGTTAAATGAGGTCACTAGGATGGGCCTTAGTACAATCTGACTGCTATTCTTATAAAAAGAGGAAATTTGGATGCACCAGGGATGCATGTGCACAGAAAAAGACCATGTGAGAAAACAGTGAGAAGCTAGCCATCTGCAAAATAAGAAGAAAGGCCAGGAAAAAAAAAAAAAAAGAAACACCAAACCTGCTGACACCTTGATCTTGGACTTCTAGCCTCCAGAACTGTGAGAAAATAAATTTCTGTTGTTTAAGCCACTCAGTCAGTGGTATTTTGTTATGGTATCCCTAGCAAACTGTACATATCTCAATCAAGATTTTTTTTTTAAGTATTTTGCCAAACATACTTGGTTCTCCCCTAAAAGAAATTGTGTATTCAGCTCTCCAAACTATTAGAACTATTTAGGTCTCATGTAGAAATTTCCCTCTTTTTTACCTTATTTCCTAAAATTCTTGCTTGGATTCTTTATTTTTCCATCCTTCCTCATGATAATAGACCTCATTAATATCGGCTCTGGTTTTCAGGGAATGGCTTATTGATTTAGTAAAGAGCTGGGGAAAAGGTACACACAAAGACATGCAAAATCACTCTACCAGAGCAAAGCAACAGATAATTGAGAAGCTCCCCTAATATATACCCAATCTAATGTGAAAATCCAAGTTCAGGCAATATAAATTTACTGACCCAGGCTTGGGAACTAATACTTTCTTACATTTACATTTCCTCAAAGTAGAAGAAATAGCTTAAAGAACATAATTTATTTGTCTATTTTCCATTAAAATAGCATCATACAGTAAAAGTTGTATAAAAAGCTATTTTAGAGGATATAAACTTTGTGAAATAAAGGCCACTTGTGACTTTGAAATACAAAAAATTAATAAGATAATATTATGAACAACTTATGCCAAAAATTTGAAAGTTTAGATGAAATGGACAAATTCATAAAATATTACAGAGAATTAAGACAAATATAATTTAATTATGTAAGCATACTAATTTAAGAGGATTATTTCTCCCAATAACTCTTCAAATATGTTGCAGTGTATTACCTATAAACTTAATCAAAACCAGGAATACTTTACATGCACAGGATATGTCAGTTGGAATCATCCTGTCCATTGAAATATGGATTGGATCAGCTCAAATATTCAATGCACTCTTAGAAAATCCCATATCTGACTTCCCTGGTGGTGCAGTGGTTAGGAATCTGCCTGCCAATGCAGGAGATGCAGGTTCAATCCCTAGTCTGGGAAGATCCCACATGCCACAGAGCAACTAAGCCCGTGCACCACAACTACTGAAGTCTACGCACTCTAAGGCCCTCATGTTGCAACTACTGAGCCCATGTGCTGCAACTAGTGAAGCTAGCTGCTCACCTAGAGCCCGTGCTCCGCAACGAGAAAAGAAGCCACCACAATGAGAAGCCCGTGCACCACAACAGAGCAGCCCCTGCTTGCAACAACTAGAAAAAGCCCAGGCGCAGCAATGAAGAAGACCCAATGCAGCCAAAAATAAATTAAAAAGAAAAAAGAAAAGAAAAAGAAAAGAAAGAAAGTCCCATATCTCCTCAAGATTCCTGAAAATTTCTAGGGAGATCATATTCATGTTGTTACCTGGCTCTGATAAAATTTGACCAAACTTTAGTTAAACACCTCTGAGTCCTCTTCTCAACAAGGTCTGTAAGAACTTCAACTTTTAGCACAATTTCATCCACCCCCGTTCCCTTCACCAAAAAAACTTGAAGAAACACTAGCATAGTTTCTGAGTTAGAGTTTATGTCCCTAGGACGATGGTCCCAGCCCCCTTAAGTTCCTGCCTAATAAAGCTCGACGCTGCCAAAAGAATTTACTATTTGTTCCAGCCAACACTTGACTATAGGGCCCTGACCTCCTTTTTCTTAGAGCATTTACTTTAAAAAAAACTTGCAATCATAAATTCTTTCTCTGTCTCTTTGAGACCTATCTTCTACACTCAAGAATGTGTTTCTCATGTACCTGGGAGCCATCTCTTTGAAATGTAGTCATCAGGAAAGATACAACCCCTGTCTCCCAG
This sequence comes from Lipotes vexillifer, assembly GCF_000442215.2. Taxonomy (NCBI): domain Eukaryota; kingdom Metazoa; phylum Chordata; class Mammalia; order Artiodactyla; family Lipotidae; genus Lipotes; species Lipotes vexillifer. The sequence goes on from NW_006777506.1 coordinate 330,131, forward strand.
TTTCTGGAGGGTAGGAGCCTAAGTTCAATAAGCATCACTTAACAAACTGATGACCTCATCATATTGACTAAACCTCCCCGCTGATGTCGTCCAGTACTTTTTCTTTCACACATTCCAGCATTTAAAAAGTCTCCCACCTTTTGTTTTGCTGGAGTTGAGCTCAGGATATACGGAGGTCTCTCCTCTACTGCAGTGGTACTAAATAAAATCAGTCTTGCTGTTTTTAACAAGTGTTCAGTACAAAGTTTTTCTTTCATTTTTGCTTCTGCTGGGTTAATTTAGGTAAAGGAAGGTCTCACTGTCCCACATGTGCCATTTCTTTTTCACATACCATGTGGATCCTGTTGCAAAACCCAATACCTCTCCCTAATTTCCTTAAAAACAAAACAAAACTTCTACAAGTAATTAGTGTGAACAGCCAGTTTTACTGAAACATGAGGGAGAAAGAGGTAATTTACATCACAGAAAAGTAAATGCTTAAAATAGAATATCGTAGATCCTTTTACAGAGCCCTTTACCTTCTTGCTATGTTGTTCAGCCATCCTCTCTCCTTCCTCACCTCCTCTTCTCCTAGCTTCTCTGGACACCATTCCTTTCTTGTACCAAGCAGTCTGCTACCTCTTTTGTTCCCGTGTCTCCCGCTGACTCTGCTGAGATTCTCACCTTCCACCCCAAGAAGCTGATTGAAGTATTTCCTAAAGTAAGACAATTCCGTCCCTAAGATAAATTCCAGTGCCACTTATAAAGAGAATTTTTTACCTTGATACAATTCATAGAAATCTTCATATTTACCTATTTGCATATCACTATTGAATAACTTATCACCATGCTGATAAAAGATTATTGTAATACCTATAGGTACCAAGAAGCAAGTAAGTATTCTCTGCCTTATCAGAGAAGCAAAACCATCAACACACAGGGGAGAAATTTCACTAAATTAAAGACACTTACTAGTGGCAGTTAAAAAGTCCATTACTTCACACATCAAAAAGCACTTAAATAGCTATTTATTTTGCTGCATAAAATACATAAAAATAAAAATCATGTAGCTATTTAACACATTATAAGTCTATTAAATGTAATACATAAAAGGCTTTAGCACTAACCTATGTCCGCCCAAAGTACAAAATTCCCTACACATATCTAATGC
>NW_006777506.1:331290-360535 GCF_000442215.2 Lipotes vexillifer
TCTCATTGTTAAATAAATGTCAGCCTTGAAAGAATCCATTTCCTCAAAATTCTCCAAGAGTTATTTTTTATTCTATTGCCCATGGACCTTTAGTCTCCATTTTCATTTTTCATCTCTGGAGACTGGCTTATATAATTATTAGCTGAAAACCACAAACTACAGATTGTTTACTTCACACCTAGTAGAACCCTCAGTGAGAATGACAACTTGTTATAAGTAAGCAAATTATGATGAGTCTGGAATGGCTACTCTATCTACCAAGAACATGCTGAATGATAAAGGTAACACTTATTAGCTATCTATTATGTCTAGTCATTTTAGATGCATATTCTCTTTAAGTTTTACAATCTGGTGGCAGGTGAGTATAAGCATACCGATTTTATAATTTAGGAAATGACGGTGAAGGAGGTTAAGCAACTGCCCCTTGCCCTCAAATTAAATAGCTAAGACATGACAGAACTTGATATAAATTCAATATTTTTTTCTGACTCAAAAGCCTATGCCCTTAATACAATAAAATTTTGTCATGTGCTACTTCTTACATTCTACACACATTTGCACTATGGATATTTTTATCCGAAATTAGGAATTCAGTTAGCTCCACTGTAGATACTGTGCCTCAGTCTGTTGAACAGATACAATTAAGGTAGGATTGCACTATTTACAAAAAATGTGCCACTTGTTTTAAGTAATTTTAATACCTCCAAGAAACATTTAAATTGCTTTTCACATAATAAACTTATTTGTGTTTTAGCTGATGAGCTACACCTATTTTCTAGACATTACTTTAAAAAATCCTGGCAAGGTTTTATTTCTCCTAAAACATACAGAAATATACAAAATATTTTAAAAATTTTATTTCTTAACAATTATTATTAGGAAAAATGTCACTTTTTGGAAGTATAGTGAATTTGCAATGTTTCAGGTATACAGCAAAGTGATTCAGTTATATATATATATATGTATGTAATATATATGTATTCTTTTTCAGATTCTTTTCCATTATAGGTTATTATAAGATATTGAGTATAGTTTCCTGTGCTGTACAGTAAGTCCTTGTTTATTTTGTATATAATAGTGTGTATCTATTAATCCCAAATTCCTAATTTATCCCTCCCTATTCCCTTTCCCCTTTGGTAACCATAAGTCTGGTTTCTATGTCTGTGAGTCTAGAAAAATGTCACTTTTCATCATCACTCCTTCCTTTTCCTAAATCTCATTCATATTTTACAATAGGTCACCTATCTTCTGCTCCTGCCTATACACACATAAGCACATATTCAGGACCACAAACACAAGAGTCCCTGATGACTTCATGTTTACAAAGAAGTTAAAGAATAGTGCTTTCTGGAGAGATAGGTATGCTTCCAAACTCATTCTAAATGAGGCCAGAATAACCCTAACACCAAAAGCAGACAAATGTATCACAAAAAAGAAAATTAAAGGCTGATATCATTGATGATCATAGATACAAAAATCAACAATGAAATATTAGCAAACTGAATTCAACAATACACTAAAAGAAAAAAAATACATTAAAAGAATCATACGAGGGCTTCCCTGGTGGTGCAGTGGTTGAGAGTCTGCCTGCCGATACAGGGGACAAGGGGACCGGGAAGATGCCACATGCTGCGGAGCGGCTGGGCCCGTGAGCCATGGCCGCTGAGCCTGCGCATCCGGAGACTGTGCTCCGCAACGGGAGAGGCCACAACAGTGAGAGGCTCGCGTACCACCAAAAAAAAAAAAGAATTATACGAGATTGGTTCAAGGTGGTGGAGTAGAAGGACATGCGCTCACTCCCTCTTGCGAGAGCGCCGGAATCACAAATAACCACTGAACAATCATCGACAGGAAGACACCGGACCTTACCAGAAAAGATGCCCCACATCCAAGGACAAAGGAGAAGCCGCAGTGGGACAGTGGGAGGGGTGCAATCACAATGAAGGCAAGTCCCATCAAAAAGCGGGTGGGTGACTCACAACTGGAGAACAATTATACCACAGAAGTCCACCCACTGGAGTGAAGGTTCTGAGCCCCACGTCAGGCTTCCCAAATGGGGGGGGGGGGTCTGTCAATGGGAGGAGGAATTCCTAGAGAGTCAGACTTTGAAGGCTGGCAAGATTTGACTGCAGGAGTTTGACAGGACTGGGGACGTGGAGGCTCCACTCTGGAGGATGCACACAGGGAGGTGTGCACATGAGGACTCAGGGAGCGGTGACCCCATGGGAGACTGAACCAGACCTGCCTGCTAGTGTTGGAGGGGTTCCTGCTGAGGCGGAGGCACCAAGGGGCAGGGACACTGGCAGCAGAAGTTCTAGGAAGAACTCCTTGGCATAAGCCCACCCAGAGTCTGCTGTTAGTCCCAACAAAGAGCCATTAGGCTGCACTACTGGGTCACCTCAGGCCAAACAGCCAACAGGGAAGAAATCCAGCCCCACACAGCAGCACATAATTGGATTAAAGTTTTAGTGAGCTCTGCCCACCAGAGCAACACCCAGCTCTACCCACGACCAGTCCCTCCCATCAGGAAGCTTGCACAAACCTCTTAGATAACCTCATCCACCAGAGGGCAGACAGCAGAAGCAAGAAGAACTACAATTCTGCAGCCTGTGGAACAAAAACTACATTCACAGAAAAACAGACAAAATGAAATGGCAGAGGACTATCTACCAGATGAAGGAACAAGATAAAACATCAGAAAAGCAACTAAATGGAGTGGAGATAGGCAAACTTCCAGAAAAAGAATACAGAATAATGGGAGTGAAGATGATCCAGGATCTCGGAAAAAGAATGAAGGCAAAGATCGAGAAGATGTAAGAAATGTTTAACGAAGACCTAGAAGAATTAAAGAACAAACAAACAGGGGTGAACAATACAATAACTGAAATGAAAAATACCCTAGAAGGAATAAATAGCAGAATAATTGAGGAAGTAGAACAGATAAGTGACCTGGAAGACAGATTGGTGGAATTCACTGCTGTGGAACAGAATAAAGAAAAAAGAATGAAAAGAAATGAAGACAGCCTAAGAGACCGCTGGGACAACACTAAATGCACCAACATTCGCATTATAGGGGTCCCAGAAGGAGAAGAGAGAGAGAAAGGACCCAAGAAAATATTTGAAGAGATTATAGTTGAAAACTTCCCTAACATGGGAAAGGAAATAGCCACCCAAGTCCAGGAAGTGCAGAGAGTCCCAGGCAGGATAAATCCACGAAGAAACATGCCAAGACACATAGTAATCCAATTGACAAAAATTAAAGACAAAGAAAAATTATTAAAAGCAACAAGGGAAAAACAACAAATAACATACAAGGGAACACCCATAAGGTTAACAGCTGATTTCTCAGCAGAAACTCTACAAGCCAGAAGGGAGTGGCACAATATATTTAAAGTGACGAAAGGGAAGAAACTACAATGAAGATTACTCTACCCAGCAAGGATCTCATTCAGATTTGATGGAGAAATCAAAAGCTTTACAGACAAGCAAAAGCTAAGAGAATTCAGAACCACGAAAGCAGCTATACAACTAATGCTAAAGGAAGTTCTGTAAGTGGGAAACACAAGGAAAGAAAAGGAGCTACAAAAACAAACCCAAAACAATTAAGAAAATGGTAATAGGAACATACATATCAATAACTACCTTAAATATGAATGGATGAAATGCTCCAACCAAAAGACACAGGCTTGCTGAATGGATACAAAAACAAGACCCATATATATGCTATCTGCAAGAGACCCACTTCAGACCTAGGGACACATACAGACTGAAAGTGAGGGGATGGAAAAAGATATTCCATGCAAATGGAAACCAAAAGAAAGCTGGAGTAGCAATACTCATATCAGATAAAATAGACTTTAAAATAAAAAATGTTACAAGAGACAAGGAAGCACACTACATAATGATCAAGGGATCAATCCAAGAAGAACATATAACAATTATATATATATATATATATATGCACCCAACATAGGAGCACCTCAATACAGAAGGCAACTGCTAACACTTTTAACACAGGAAATTGAGAGTAACACAATAATAGTGGGGACTTAACACCTCACTTACACCAATGGGCAGATCATCCAGACAGAAAATTAACAAAAAAACACAAGCTTTAAAGGACACAATAGACCAGACAGATTTTATTGATATTTATAGGACATTCCATCCAAACACAACAGAAAACACTTACTTCTCAAGTGCTCATGGAACATTCTCCAGGATAGAGCACATCTTGGGTCACAAATCAAGCCTCAGTAAATTTAAGAAAATTGAAATCATATCAAGCATCTTTTCTGACCACAACACTATGAGATTAGAAATCAATTACAGGGAAAAAAAACATAAAAAACACAAACACATAGAGGCTAAACAATATGTTACTAAATAAGCAAGAGATCACTGAAGAAATTAAAGAGGAAATCAAAAAATACCTAGAGAAAAAAGTCAATGAAAACATGATGATCCAAAACCTATGGGATGCAGCAAAAGCAGTTCTCAGAGGGAAGTTTATAGCAATACAAGCCTACCTCAAGAAACAAAAAAAATCTCAAATAAACAATCTAACCTTACACCCAAAAGAACTAGAGAAAGAAGAACAAACAAAACCCAAAGTTAGTAAAAGGAAAGAAACCATGAAGATCAGAGCAGAAATAAATGAAATAGAAACAAAGAAAACAACAGCAAAGATCAATGAAACTAAAAGCCTGTTCTTTGAGAGGATAAACAAAATTGATAAACCTTTAGCCAGACTCATGAAGAAAAAGAGGGAGAGGACTCAAATCAATAAAATTAGAAATGAAAAAGGAGAAGTTACAATGGACACCACAGAAATACAGAGCATCCTAAGAGACTACTACAAGCAACTCTATGCCAATAAAATGGACAACCTAGGAGAAATGGACAAATTCTTAGAAAGATATAACCTTCCAAGACTGAAACAGAAAGAAACAGAAAATATGAACAGAGCAATATCAAGTAATGAAATTGAAACTGTGATTAAAAATCTTTCAACAAACAAAAGCCTAGGACCAGATGGCTTCACAGGTGAATTCTATCAAACATTAAGAGAAGAGCGAACACCCAACCTTCTCAAGCTCTTCCAAAAAATTGCAAAGGAAGGAACACTCCCAAACTCATTCTGTGAGGCCACCATCACCCTGATACCAATACCAGACAAAGATACTACTAAAAAAGAAAATCACAGACCAATATCACTGATGAATATAGATGCAAAAATCCTCAACAAAATACTAGCAAACAGAATCCAAAAACACATTAAAAGGATCATATACCATGATCAAGTGGGATTTATCCCAGGGATTCAAGGATTCTTCAGTCTACACAAATCAATCAATGTGATACACCATATTAACAAACTAAAGAATAAAAACTATATGATCAGGCTTCCCTGGTGGCACAGTGGTTGAGAGTCCGCCTGCTGATGCAGGGGACACGGGTTCGTGCCCCGGTCCAGGAAGATCCCACATGCTGTGGAGCAGCTGGGCCCGTGAGCCGTGGCCGCTAAGCCTGCGCATCTGGAACCTGTGCTTCACAACGGGAGAGGCCACAACAGTGAGAGGCCCACGTACCGCAAAACAAAACAAAACAAAACAAAACAAAACTTATGATCATCTCAATAGATGCAGAAAAAGATTTTGACAAAATTCAACCCCCATTTATGATATAACTCTCCAAAAAGTGGGCATAGAGAGAAACTACCTCAACATAAAAAAGGCCATATATGACAAACCCACAGCAAACATCATTCTCAAGGGTGAAAAACTAAAAGGATTTCCTAAGATCAGGAACAAGACAAGGATGTCCACTGTCACCACTATTATTCAACAGTGTTTTGGAAGTCCTAGCCATGTCAATCAGAGAAGAAAAAAAAATAAAAGGAATATAAATTGGAAAAGAAGAAGTAAAAATGTCACTGTTTGCAGATGACATGATACTATACATAGAGAATCCTAAAGATGCCACCAGAAAACTACCAGAGCTAATAGAATGTGGTAAAGTTGCAGGATACAAAATTAATGCACTGAAATCTCTCGCATTCCTATACACTAATAATGAAAGATCAGAAGGAGAAATTAAGGAAACAATCCCACTCATCACTTCAACAAAAAGAATAAAATACCTAGGAATAAACCTACCTAAGGAGGTAAAAGCGCTGTACTCAGAAAACTATAAGGCACTGATGAAAGAAATCAAAGATGACACAAACAGATGGAGAGATATACCATGTTCTTGGATTGGAAGAATCAATGTTGTGAAAATGACTATACTACCCAGAGCAATCTACAGATTCAATGCAATCCCTATCAAACTACCAATGGCATTTTGTACAGTACTAGAACAAAAAATCTTAACATTTGTATGGAGACACAAAAGACCCCAAATAGATAAAGCAACCTTGAGGGAAAAAAAATGGAGCTGGAGGAATCAGACTCCCTGACTTCAGACTATACTACAAAGCTACAGTAGTCAGGACAATATGGTACTGGCACAGAAACAGAAATACAGATTAATGGAAGAGGACAGAAAACCCAGAGATAAACCCACACAACTATGGTCAACTAATCTATGACAAAAGAGGCAAGGACATACAATGGAGAAAAGACAGTCTCTTCAATAAGTGGTGCTGCAAAAACTGGACAGCTACATGTAAAAAATGAAATTAGAACACTCCCTAACACCATACACAAAAATAAACTCAAAATGGATTAAAAAGATAAATGTAAGACCAGACACTATAAAACCCTTAGATGGAAACATAGGAAGAACACTCTTTGACATAAATCATAGCAAGATCTCTTTTGATCCACCTCCTAGAGTAATGGAAATAAAAACAAAAATAAACAAATGGGACCTAATGAAACTTCAAAGTTTTTGCACAGCAAAGGAAACTATAAACAAGACAAAAAGACAACCCTCAGAATGGGAGAAAATATTTGCAAATGAATCAACAGACAAAGGATTAATCTCTAAAATATATAAACAGCTCATGCAGCTCAATATTAAAGAAACAAACAATCCAATCAAAAAATGGGAAGAAGACCTAAATATACATCTCTCCAAAGAAGACATACAGATGGCCAAGAGGCACATGAAAAGCTGCTCTGCATCACTATTTATTAGAGAAATGCAAATCAAGACTACAATGAGGTATCACCTCACACAAGTTAGAATGGGCATCACCAGAAAATCTACAAACAGCAAATGCTGGCGAGGGTGTGGAGAAAAGGGAACCCTCTTGCACTGTTGGTGGGAATTTAAATTGATACAGCCACTATGGAGAACAGTATGGAGGTTCCTTAAAAAACTAAGAATTACCATAGGACCCAGCAATCCCACTACTGGGCATATACCCAGAGAAAACTTTAATTCAAAAAAACACATGCACCCCAATGCTCATTGCAGCACTATTTACAATAGCCAGGCCATGGAAGCAACTTAAATGCCCATCGACAGACGAATGGATAAAGAAGTTGTGGTACATATATACAATGGAATATTACTCATCCATAAAAAGGAACGAAATTGGGTCATTTGTAGAGACGTGGATGGACCTAGAGACTGTCATACAGAGTGAAGCAAGCCAGAAAGGGAAAAACAAATATCGTATATTAACATATATGAGGAATCTAGAAAAATGGTACAGATGAGCTGGTTTGCAAGGCAGAAATAGGTACACAGATGTACAGGACAAACATGGACACCAAAGCGGGAAAGTGCGTGTGTGTGTGTGTGTGGGGGTGGGATGTACTGGGAGACTGGGATTAACATATATACCCTACTATGTATAAAATAAATAATAAGAAACTTCTGTATAAAAAATAAATTAATTTAATTTAAATAAATCCTAATATCAACAGGAAATGACAGACACATGTAAGTGAAAACTAACTTTATTAGAAAAATAATTGCACTGAATTCCTGTAATTGAATGGCTCTAAAAATCACTGAGTTTCAGTTACTCAAGGATTGTGATGGAATTTCACCTCATGAAAATTCAGGAACATAACCAAATTATTTATTTCTTTTAAATGGTGTATACCATGAATAAACGTATCACTATATTACTTAAATCTAATTTTAAAACATTAAAAAAAAAAGAATCATATATCATGATCAAGTGGGATTTATCTAAGGGATGCAAGGATGGTTCAATATCCACAAATCAATCAATGTGGTACAACACATCAACAAATTGAACAATAAAAAACATATGATCATCTCAATAGATGCAGAAAAAGCTTTTAACAAAATTCAGCATCCACTTATAATAAACTCTCAACAAAGTGAGTATGGAGGAAACATACCTCAATATAATAAAGGCCGTATATGACAAGCCCACAGCTAACATCATACTCAATAGTGAAAAGCTGGAAGCATTTCCTCCAAGATCAGGAACAAAACAAGGATGCCCACTCTCACCACACTTATGCAACATAGTATGGAAGTCCTAGTCAAAGCAATCAGAAAAGAAAAAGAAATAAAAGAAATCCAAATTGAAAAAGAAAATGTAAAACTGTCACTGTTTGCAGATGACATGATACTCTCTGCAGAAACTCCTAAAGACACCACCAAAACCTACTAGATCTTATTAATGAATTCAGTAAAGTTGCAAGATACAAAGTTAATATATAGAAGTCTCTTGTATTTCTATACACTAACAATGAACTATTAGAAGGCAAAATTAAAACAATCCCATTTACACCTTGAGTGCATTATGTTAAGTGAAATAACTCAGAGAAAGAAAAATACTATATGATGTCACTTATATGTGGAATTTAAAATAAGACACAAAAAAGCAAATTCGTAGAAAAAGAGATCAAACTTGTGGTTAACAGAGACAGAGCATGGGGGGAGAGGAGATTGGAGGAAGGTGGTCAAAAGGTACAAACTCCCATTCATAAGGTAAATAAGGAGAGGACCTTCAAGATGGCAGAGGAGTAAGAGAAGTGGAGATCACCTTCTTCCTCACAAATACATCAACAATACATCTATATGTGGAATAACTCCTACAGAACACCTACTGAACACTGGCAGAAGACCTCAGACTTCCCAAAAAGCAAGAAATTCCCCATGTACGTGGGAAGGCAAAAGAAAAAAGAAAAAACAGACAAAAGAATAGGGATGGGACCTGCACCTCTGGGAAGGAGCTGTGAAGAAAGAAAACTTTCCACGCACTAGGAAGCCCCTTCACTGGCAGAGATGGTGGGAGTCGGGGGGAAGCTTTGGTGCCGCGGAGGACAGCGCAGCAACAGAGGTGCAGAGGGCAAAGCAGAGAGATTCCCGCACAGAGGATCAGTGCCAACCTGCACTCACCAGCCTGAGAGGCTTGTCTGCTCACCAGCTGGGGCGGGTGGGGGCTGGGGGCTGAGGCTCGGGCTTCAGAGGTCAGATCCCAGGGAGAGGACTGGGGTTGGCTGCATGAACACAGCTTGAAGGGGGCTAGTGTGCCACAGCTAGCCATGAGGGAGTCTGGGGAAAAGTCTGGAACTGCCGAAGAGGCAAGAGACCATTGTTTCTGGGTGTGAGAGGAGAGGGGATTCAGAGCACTGCTTAAACGAGTTCCAGAGACAGGCGCGAGCCACGGCTATCAGGGCGGACCCCAGAGACGGGCATGAAACACTAAGGCTGCTGCTGCAGCCACCAAGAAGCCTGTGTGCCAGCACAGGTCATTATCCACACCTCCCCTCCCGGGAGCCTGTGCAGCCCGCCACTGCCAGGGTCCCGTGATCCAGGGACAACTTCCCTGGAAGAACACATGCTGCGGCTCAGGCTGTTGCAATGTCATGCTGGCCTCTGCTGCCGCAGGCTCGCCCCACATTCTGTACCCCTCCCTCCTCCCCGCCTGAGTGAGCCAGAGCGCCCTAATCAGCTGCTACTTTAACCCCATCCTGTCTGGGTGGGGAACAGACACCCTCAGGCGACCTACACGCAGAGGCGGGGCCAAATCCGAAGCTGAACCCCAGGCGCTGTGCAAACAGAGAAGAGAAAGGGAAATTTCTCCCAGCAGCCTCAGAAGCAGCGGATTAAAGCTCCACAATCAACTTGATGTATCCTGCATCTGTGGAATACCTGAATAGACAAGAAATCATCCCAAAATTGAGGCAGTGGACTTTGAGAGCAACTGTACACTTGGGGTTTGCTTTCTGCATCTAACTAGTTTCTGGTTTTATGTTTATCTTAGTTTACTATTTAGAGCTTATAATCATTGGTAGATTTGTTTATTGATTTGGTTGCTCTCTTCCTTTTATATATATATATTATTTTTTTTCCTTTTTCTCTTTTTGTGAGTGTGTATATGTATGCTTCTTTGTGTGATTTTGTCTGTATACCTTTGCTTTTACTATTTGTCCTAGGGTTCTGTCTGTCTTTTTTTTTTAAGGATAGTTTTTAGAACTTGTTATCATTTGTGGATTTGTTTTTTGGTTAGGTTGCTCTCTTCTTTCTTTCTTTTTTTATTACATTTTAATTTTTTATTTCTAATAATTTAACATTTTTTTTATTTTAATAACTTTATTTTATTTTATTTATTTATTTTTCTTCTTTCTGTCTTTCTTTTTTTTTTCTCCCTTTTCTTCTGAGCCATGTGGCTGACGGGGTCCTGGTGCTCTGGCCGGGTGTCAGGCCTGAGCCTCTTAGATGAGAGAGTGGAGTTCAGGACATTGGTCCGCCAGAGAACTCCCAGCCCCAAGTAATATCAATCAGCAAGAGCTTTCCCAGAGATCTTTGTCTTAATGCTAAGACTCAGCTCCACTCAATGACCAGAAAGCTACAGTGATGGACACCCTATGTCAAACAACTAGCAAGACAGGAACACAACCCCACCCATTAGAAGAGAGGCTGCCTGAAATCATAAGTTCACAAGCACCCCAAAACACACCACCAGACGTGGTCCCGCTCACCAGAAAGACAAGATCCAGCCTCATCCACGAGAACACAGGCACCAGTCCCCTCCACCAGGAAGCCTACACAACCCACTGAACCAACCTTACCCACTGGGGGCAGACACCAAAAACAACGGGAACTACGAACCTGCAGCCTGTGAAAAGGAGACCCCAAACACAGTAGGCTAAGCAAAATGAGAAGATAGAGAAATACACAGCAGATGAAGGAGCAAAGTAAAAACCCACCAGACCAAACAAATGAAGAGGAAATAGGCAGTCTACTTGAAAAAGATTTCAGACTAATGATAGTAAAGATGATCCAAAATCTTGGAAATAGAATGGAGAAAATACAACAAACATTGAATAAGGACCTAGAGGAATTACAGAGTAAACAAACAATGATGAACGACACAATATATGAAATTAAAAATTCTCAAGAAGGAATCAATAGCAGAATAACTGCGGCAGAAGAAACGATAAGTGACCCTGAAGATAAAATATTGGAAAAAACTACTGCAGAACAGAAAAAAGAAAAAAGGATGAAAAGAATTGAGGACAGTCTCAGAGACCTCTGGGACAACATAAAATGCGCTAACATTCGAATTACAGGGGTCCCAGAAGAAGAAGAGAAAAAGAAAGGGACTGAGAAAATATGTGAAGAGATTATAGTTGAAAACTTCCCTAATATGGGAAAGGAAATAATCAATCAAGTCCAGGAAGTGCAGAGAGTCCCATACAGGATAAATCCAAGGAGAAACACGCCAAGACACATATTAATCAAACTATCAGAAATTAAACACAGGGCTTCCCTGGTGGCGCAGTGGTTGAGAGTCCGCCTGCCGATGCAGGGGACACAGGTTCATGCCCCGGTCCGGGAGGATCCCACATGCCGCAGAGTGGCTAGGCCTGTGAGCCATGGCCGCTGAGCCTGCGCATCCGGAGCCTGTGCTCCGCAATGGGAGAGGCCACAACAGTGAGAGGCCGCGTACCACACACACACAAAAAATTAAACACAAAAAATATGAAAAGCAGCAAGGGCAAAACAACAAATAACATACAAGGGAATCCCCATAAAGTTAACAGCTGATATTTTAGCAAAAACTCTGCAAGTCAGAAGGGAGTGGCAGGACATTTAAAGTGATGAAAGGGAAAAACCTACAATGAAGATTACTCTACCCAGCAAGGATCTCATTCAGATTCAATGGAGAAATTAAAACCTTTAGAGACAAGCAAAAGCTAAGAGAATACAGCATCACCAAACCAGCTTTACAACAAATACTACAGGAACTTCTCTAGGTAGGAAACACAAGAGAAACAAAAGAACTACAGTAACAAACCCAAAACAATTAAGAAGACGGTAATAGGAACATACATATCGATGACTACCTTAAATGTAAATGGATTAAGTGTTCCAACCAAAAGACATAGACTGGCTGAATGGATACAAAAACAAGACCCGTATATATGTTGTCTACACGAGACCCACTTCAGAACTAGGGACACATACAGACTGAAAGTAAGGGAATGGAAAAGATATTCCATGCAAATGGAAATCAAAAGAAAGCTGGAGTAGCAATTCTCATATGCAACATTCATATCAGATAAAATAGACTTTAAAATAAAGAATGTTACAAGAGACAAGGAAGGACACTACATAATGATCAAGGGATCAATCCAAGAAGGAGATATAACAATTATAAATATTTATGCACCCAACATAGGAGCACCTCAATACATAAGGCAAATGCTAACAGCCATAAAAGGGGAAATCAACAGTAACACAATCATAGTGTGGGACTTTAACACCTCACTTACACCAATGTACAGATCATCCCAGATGAAAATAAATAAGGAAACACAAGCTTTAAATGATACATTAAACAAGACGGACTTAATTGATATTTATAGGACATTCCATCCAAAAACAGCAGGATACACTTTCTTCTCAAGTGTTCATTGAACATTCTCCAGGATAGATCACATCTTGGGTCACAAATCAAGCCTTGATAAATTTAAGAAAATTGAAACCATATCAAGTATCTTTTCTGACAGCAACTCTATGACACTAGATAGCAATTACAGGAAAAAATCTATAAAAAATACAAACACATGAAGGCTAAACAATACACTACTCAATAACCAAGAGATCACTGAAGAAATCAAAGAGGAAATCAAAACATACCGAGAAACAAATGACAGTGAAAGCATAACGACCCAAAACCTATGGAATGCAGCAAAAGCAGTTTTAAGAGGTAATTTTATAGCAATACAATCCTACCTCAAGAAACAAGAAACATCTCAAATGAACAATCTAAACTTACACCTAAAGCAATTAGAGAAAGAAGAACAAAAATACCCCAGTTAGTAGAAGGAAAGAAATCATAAAGATAAGTCCAGAAATAAATGAAAAAGAAATGAAGGAAACTATAGCAAAGGTCCATGAAACTAAAAGCTGGTTCTTTGAGAAGGTAAACAAAATTCATAAACCATTTGCCAGATTCATCAAGAAAAAAAGAGAGAAGATTCAAATCAATAGAATTAGAAATGAAAAAGGAGAAGTAACAACTGATGCTGCAGAAATACAAAGGATCATGAGAGATTACTACAAGCAACTCTATGCCAATAAAATGGACAACTGGAAGAACTGGACAAATTCTTAGAAAAGCACAACTTTCTGAAACTGAACCAGGAAGAAATAGAAAATATAAACAGACCAATGTGATTGGTCTGAATTGAACTGTGATTCAATTTAAACTGAAATTGAAACTGTGATTAAAAATCTTCCAACAAACAAAAGTCCAGGACCAGATGGCTTCACAGTCGAATTCTATCAAACATTTAGAGAAGAGGTAATACCTATCCTTCTCAAACTCTTTCAAAATATAGCACAGGGAAGAACACTCCCAAACTCATTCTATGAGGCCACTATCACCCTGATACCAAAACCAGACAAAGATGTCACAAAGAAAGAAAACTACAGGCCAATATCACTGATGAACACAGATGCAAAAATCCTCAACAAAATACTAGCAAACAGAATTCAACAGCACATTAAAAGGATCGTACACCATGATCAAGTGGGGTTTATCCCAGGATTGCAAGGATTCTTCGTATATGCAAATCAATCAATGTGATATGCCATATTAAAAAATTGAAGGAGAAAAACCATACGATCATCTCAATAGATGCAGAAAAATCTTCTGACAAAATTCAATACCCATTTATGATAAAAACCTTCCAGAAAGTAGGCATAGAGGGAACCTACCTCAACATAATAAAGGCCATATATGACAAACCCACAGCCAACACCATTCTCAGTGGTTAAAAACTGAAACCATTTCCACTAAGATCAGGAACAAGACAAGGTTGCCCACACTCAACACTATTATTCAACATAGTTTTGGAAGTTTTAACCACAACAATCACAGAAAAAAAAGAAATTAAAGGAATCCAAATCGGAAAAGAAGAAGTAAAGCTGTCACTACAACCCCCAGAATGGGAGAAAATATGCGCAAATGAATCAACAGACAAAGGATTAAGCTCCAAAATATACAAGCAGCACATGGAGCTCAATATCAAAAAAACAAACAACTCAATCCAAAAATGGGCAGAAGACCTAAATAGACATTTCTCCCAAGAAGTTATACAGATTGCCAACAAACACATGAAAGGATGCTCAATGTCACTAATCATTAGAGAAATGCAAATCAAAACTACAATGAGGTATCACCTCACACCAGTCAGAGTGGCCATCATCAAAAAATCTACAAACAATAAATGCTGGAGAGGGTGTGGAGAAAAGGGAACCCTCTTGCACTGTTGGTGGGAATGTAAATTGATACAGCCACTATGGAGAACAGTATGGAGGTTCCTTAAAAAACTAAAAATAGAATTACTATAGGACCCAGCAATCCCACTACTGGGCATATACCCTGAGAAAACCATAATTCAAAAAGTCGTGTAACACCATGTTCATCATGGCACTATTTACATTAGCCCAGGACACGGAAGCAGCCTAAGTGTCCACTGACAGATGAATAGATAAAGAAGATGTGGCACTTTTATACAATGGAATATTACTCAGCCATAAAAAGAAACAAAATTGAGTTATTTGTAGTGAGGTGGTGTAGTGAGTCCTACGTGGACTCTAGGTCACAAATAGTAGTGACCTAGAGTCTGTCATACAGAGTGAATTAAGTCAGACAGAGAAAAACAAATACCGTATGCTAACACATATATATGGAATCTAAAAAAAAAAAAGGTTCTGAAGAACCTAGGGGCAGGACAGGAATAAAGACTCAAATGTAGAGAATGGACATGAGGACATAAGGTAGGGGAAGGGTAAGCTGGGATGAAGTGAGAGAGTGGCATGGACATATATACACTACCCAATGTAAAATAGATAGCTAGTGGGAAGCAGCTGCATAGCACAGGGAGATCAGCTGGGTGCTCTGTGATCACCTGGAGGGTGGGATAGGGAGGGTGGGAGGGAGACTCAAGAGAGAGGGGATATGGGGATATATGTATACGTATAGCTGATTCAGTTTGTTATACAGCAGCAGCTAACACAACAATGTAAAGCAATTATACTCCAATAAAGATGTTAAAAAAAATGAAGATAAATAAGTACTAGGGATGTAATGTAAAACATGACGACTATAGGTAACACTGCTGTATGTTATGCAGGAAAGTTGTGAAGACAGTAAATCCTATGAATTGTCATCAAAAGGAGAAAGGTTTTTTCCTTTTTTCTTTCTTCCCTGTTTATTGTATCTATATGAGAAGATGGGTGTTAGCTGAACCTATTGTGGTAATTATTTCATAATATATGTAAATAAAACCATCCTGCTGTACATCGTAGACTTATACAGTGATATATGTCAATTATTTCTCAATGAAACTGGGGGAAAAAGAATTTTAAATAAGAGAGTTAGTTTACATTGAAAATAAAATCCCATTTTCAGTCTCATCAAAAAGAATAAAATACCTAGGAACAAATCTAACTAAGAAGGTAAAAGACCTGTACTCTAAAAACTATAAGGCACTGATTAAAGAAACTGACGACAAAACAAATAGATGGAAAGATTTACCATGCTCATGGATTGGAAGAATATTGTTAAAAAGACGATATTACCAAAGCAATCTACAGATTCAATGCAAAACCTATCAAAATACAAATGACACTTTTCACAGAACTAGAACAAATAAATCTAAAATTTGTATGGAAACACAAAAGATCTGAATAGCCAAAACAATCTTGAGAAAGGAGTATAAAGCTGGAGGTATCACGCTCCCTTATTTCAAACTGTAACACAAAGCTAGTCACCAAAACAGTATGATATTGGCACTAAAACAGACACAGAGATAAGTGGAACAGAATAGAGAGCCCGGAAATGTACCCACACCTATATGGGCAGTCTACAACAAAGGAGGCAAGAATATACAATGGGAAAAGACAGCCTCTTCAATAAATGGTGTTGGGAAAACTGGACAGCTACATGCAAAAAAATTAAAGTGGACTACTCTCTCACACCATGTACAAAAATAAATTCAAATGAATTAAAGACTTAAATGTAAGACCTGAAACTATAAAACTCCTAGAATAAAAAATAGGCAGTACAATCTTTGACATGGGTCTTAGTAATATTTTGGGGGATATGTCTTCTTAAGCAAAGGAAACAAAAGCAAAAATAAACAAATGGGACTACAACAAACTAAAAAGCTTTTGCACAGCAAAGGAAACTATCAACAAAATGGAAAGGCTGTCTACTGAATGGGAGAAGATATTTGCAAATAATATATCCAATAAGGGATTAATATCCAAAATATAGAAAGAATCATACAACTCAAAAGCAGGAAAACAAACAACCCAATTAAAAAGTAGGCAGGGCTATATGGGAAAAGAATCTAAAAAAGAGTAGATATACGTATATGTATAACTGAATCACTGTGCTGTACACCTGAAACTAACACAACGTTGTAAATCAGCTGTACTTCAATAAAATTTTTTAAAAATAAATAAAGTGGTACTTTATTGCTTTAAAAAAAAGTAGGCAGAGGATATGAATATACATTTTTCCAAAAGAAGACACACAAATGGCCAACAGGCACATGAAAAGATGCTCAACATTACTACTCATCAGGGAAATGGAAATCAAACCACAGTGAGATACTCCCTGATACCTGTTAGAATGGCTATTATCAAATAGATAACAACAAGTGTTGGCAAGGATGTGGAAAAAAAGGAACCTTTGTGCATTGGTGGGAGTGTAAATTGGTGCAGCCACTATGGAAAACAATATGGAAGTTCCTCAAAAAATTAAAAACAGAACTACCATACAATCTAGCAATTCCACTCCTAGGTTTTTATCCAAAGAAAATGAAAACACTAATTCGAAAAGATATATGCATCCTTATGTTCACCACAGCATTTTTTACAACAGCCAAGATATGGAAGCAACCCAAGTGCCCATCAATAGATGAATGGACAAAGAAGATGTGGTATACACATATGCAATGGAATATTACTCAGCCAGAAAAAAAGAATGACATTTTGCCATTTGAGACAACATGGATGGACCTAGAAGTCAGACAAAGACAAGTACCAAATGATTTCAGTTATATGTGGAATCTAAAAAACAAAACAAATGAAGAGACATAACAAAAGAGAAACAGAGTCATAGGTACAAATAGGTGGTTGCCAGATGGGAGAGGGCATTGGGGAGAGGAGAGAAATACATGAGGGAGGTTAAAAGGTACAAACTTCCAGTTGCAAAATAAATGAGTCATGGTATGAAATGTACAGTGTTCGGAATACAGTCAATAATTACATAATATCTTTTTAGGACAGATGGTAACTAGATGTATCATGGTGATCATTTTGAAATGTATAGAATATTGAATCACTATGTTGTATAACATAGTTGTGGTTCAAGAGGAATTAACATAGTGTTGTAGGTCAATTATACTTTAATAACGAACAAAGAAACAAACAAACACAGGAAAAGAGATCAGATTTGTGGTAACCAAAGGTGGGGGGGTGGAAGGAGGGGAAATTGGATGAAAGCAGTCAAATGGTACAAACTTCCAGCTATGACTAAGTACTAGGGATGTAATGTACAAACAGATCAATATAATGAACACTGCTGTATGTTCTATATGAAAGTTGAGAGTAAATCCTGAGTTCTCATCACAAGGAAAAAATTTTTTCTATTTCTTTAATTTTGTATTTATATGAGATGTTGGATATTCACTAAACTTACTGTGGTAATCATTTTATGATGTATGTAAGTCAGATTATTATGCTGTACACTTTAAACCTATATAGGTCAATTATATCTCAACAAAACTGGAAGAAAAAAAAGAATAGTGCTTTTTTTTTTTTTCTCTCTCTCCTTTATAGAAGGAATTTCAGATATGGATTAGTCAAAAGTCTCCTGATGGACGAGTAATTATCTTTGGCTGAGCAATGCTGCTGACCTGAATTAAATAAATTTCAGGAACTTAACATGAAATTCTTAATATAAATTTGTTTTTGCAGTTCAAGAGGGGCTAACGTTAAATATGCAAATGGGTTATAATTAATTACTGCATCATTTGTTATTACATTAAATACTAATACCAAATGAGGAACACCTAGGGCTTCTAGAAGACCACAGATCTAGCCAATTATTGGGGACTCCGAGTTCTTGAGGTTTTGCTGTTAGATCGACCAAAAATTCTAAAGATACAGTCTCCATTGTGTGAAGATTTCAGGGAAACAGTAACTTTTATACATTATAGGTGAAAGTATAGTTGATAAAACTTTTCAGTTGGAAAATTTTATTATGTTATCAAAAACTTTCAAATGTTTAAACTGTTTTGATGAAAAGTATTTCCTCTTTAAGGAGTTTGTCCTACAGAAATATTCACTGTTAAAGAGATTCAGGTGTAAGGATGTATGTAAATCTTATGTACACAAGATTATGTGTAAGGATATTCACCATAAATTATTGATATTAAAAAAATCTGAAGCAACTTAAATGCAACAATAAGGATTTTATTTTATTTTATTTATTTTATTTTTTTGCGGTACGCGGGTTTCTCACTGTTGTGGCCTCTCCTGTTGCAGAGCACAGGCTCCGGACACGCAGGCTCAGCAGCCATGGCTCATGGGTCTAGCCGCTCCACGGCATGTGGGATCTTCCCGGACCGGGGCACGAACCCGCGTCCCCTGCATCGGCAGGCGGACTCTCAACCACTGCGCCACCAGGGAAGCCCAGGATTTTATTTTATTCACTGATGGCACATCGACATGATAACATACAGTAGGAAAGGCAGTATAATATGCTAGTTAGAGGAGAGGTTTCCAAATCAGACAAACTAAGGTTTGATCCTAACTTGCTGTGTGACTTTAATATTTTCTAGCCTCATATTTTTCATCTACAAAGTGTTGATAATTATACCTACTTCATATAGATATAAAAATTAAATGAAAGAACATATGTGGGCTTCCCTGGTGGCTCAGTGGTTAAGAATCTGCCTGCCAATGCAGGGAACATGGGTTCGAGCCCTGGTCTGGGAAGATCCCATATGCCGTGGAGCAACTGACCCCGTGCACCACAACTACTGACCCTGCGCTCTAAAGCCTGCGAGCCACAACTACTGAGCCCAAGTGCCACAACTACTGAAGCCTGTGCGCCTAGAGCCCGTGCTCTGCAACGAGAAGCCGCCCAATGAGAAGCACGTGCACCGCAAAGAAGAGTAGCCCCCACTCGCCGCAACTAGAGAAAAGTGGGCGCGGCAACAAAGACCCAACACAGCCAAAAATTTTTTTAAAAAAATTTTTAATTAAAAAAAAGAAAGAATGTATGCTTCTAAACATTTAGCACATTATCTAACACTTGAGAAATATTGTTTTCTGTCCATTACAAATGATATTTAAAGTAATATTTCAGAATATGGGAAAATGCTTACAATACAATATTAAGATTTGAATTATATGCAGATAACAATTGTAATTGTAATATAATCCAAATATACCTGTAACCTATTGGTATTACTGTATTAATGTCCAATATTTTTTTCTCATCAGCCCCTCTCTGGGTAACTGCAAGACCTCAGCTCTGTCTCTCCAGTATTCCTAGGGATTTCTGGGAAGCCCCAGGGTATATCTTGTGTATATTACATTCCCACAACATCCAGGCTACTCCTGGTGTAACCTAGTCCATAGCAACTGGGTTGAAATTTCTTCTGCCTCCGAGACCAGTCGTGCTATTAAATATGATCTGAAATTCTTTGCGCTTCTTGGCTTTGGTACCTGAAACTAAACTGAAATGTTCTTTAACTGTCCACAGAGAATTAATGCTGCCTGAGTTCTACTAACTTTCCTAGTAATTATTCTCTCCTTTCATTTACTTTTTTGTCATTTGTACCTCTAAATCAATCTTATATGCTGCCCTACTTTTATTTTTATTTTTTAAATTTTATTGAATGAAAGATGCTTTAAATTCTACAGTGCTTTCCAATCTTCAAAAGTTTCACACACATGATTTCATATAATCTCATAATAACCCTTTTTCAAAATACCCTATTCCTATATTGCCCCTCTCCTCTTCCCTCTCCCCACTGGTAACCACTAGTTTGTTCTCTATATCTTTGAGTCTTATGTTGCCCTATTTTAAAATTGTCTTTCTTTCACAGTATATTTTTGCCCTTTATTTTTTTTTGTTGTTGTTGTTGTTGTTTTTTGCCCTTTATTGAGTTGACTTCTTTACTGTTAGTGACTTAATCTTCTAGATTATAAATTCCTTCTGAGAAAAGACTAGGATTTCTTTTTCTTTAACATTCCCCCATAGCACCCAGTGTAATTCTACCACAGACATAAAATAGGAACTCAGGAAATTCTAATTAATGCAGCCCCAAAGATGCAGTAAGGAATAAATTATGTAATAGGTAACTATGACTCAGCAAGAAATCCCTTTATGCTAACAGAGTTGGTCTTTACATGTTGACTTCTCCCATCATTCATCATACTACCATGATCCAGCACAGCCTAAAACAGTGGAAAGGCAGCAACCCTCTGTTCTGGGCTCCTCTGACCTGACAAATTCCTCCCCTACATGGGCTGCTGAGACATGAGCTGAATGTGAGACATGCTTCCATAAGGAACAAGGCAGGTTCAACATGCACTACCCTGTATTCTTGATCAATTTCGCATGTATCCTTTCTTCTGCTTCTTTGCTGGTTACAGGTGGAAATGAAAATGATCTCAACCAACTTGTCATTCAAACCAAGCTTTAAACCTGAATCAGCCTTTGTGATCTGACCTGCCTCATCAGGTACAATTGTAAATATACATCATCTCATCTAATCCTCACAAAACAAGGGGTGATGTGGCGAAGACAGTGCTCAACAATGACTCTGTAACCTCCTCTGCATTTCCCAGACTCCCTTGCAGATAGGTTAGGGCCATGTGACTAGTTCTGGGCAATGGACTGAGTAGAAATAACATATGTCTCTAAAGGCCAAGGAAGTTAAAAGCCAATATGGAGGTCCTCCATACCTCTCCTGCTATAACATTCCTGGATTGGAAGCTATTAGTCAGAAGAGAGAGCACAGCTGTCACATCCACATAGGAATCTATGAAAGCAAAAAATATAATTTGTTTGTGTTAAACAGCTAAGATTTCACAATTTGTAACTTCAGCATAGCCTATCCTGTCCTGACTAACATAGATAATATTCAGAGTATTTAATAACTAGTACAGAGTGGGCACTGACATATCAGAATGAATGTAATGAACAATCAGAACAGACATGGGCTGTACACAGCTGGTATGGCCATGAGTCCATACCAGTTGAACAGCCCAGAAAATAACTCTACAAACTTATCCCAATTTCATAGTTGATGAAATTTATGAAGTTCAGAGAAGGTCAACTGGCCCACCTAGAATCAATGATTTCTAAGTGATATTCAATCCAGCTCTTCTTGCTATAAAGTCTGTTCTCTTCTAACTCTACATTCTATTTCCTACTTGTTGCATGCTTAAATTATCTCAACAACTCATCACAAGTTGTTTTTGATGATGCAGTAGAGCTGTCCAAATAGTTTGTTCATCTAAACCATGGTGGTATGGTCCAATAGTATCTGTTTATAATTGCTGAGTTTTCTTTAAATTGAGCCCCTTCTTGTTTCCTATAGAATGTCAGCATTATATTTTGCTTTTCTTTTAAATTTTCTTCTGTCATTATTCTTAATTAATCCTGAAACTGTAGTATTTAAGTTGATACATCCAACTTTATGATATATATTTAAAAGGCAAGAGAAAACTAAATTGGATGAAATCCTGGCTTTTGGCAGAGTTCTTTTGCTCCTGCTGCTCATTCTTCATTTAAATTCATAAGTCTCTTTTCTCCATGACAGGATAATCATCTCCACAGCAACTGACTATTACACCACAAAGGAAGATGCCTGTGAGTGAGAACTGACCAGCAGGAGCTGAGCAACACTCAGGCAAGAGAGATTCTATTTTCACACAATATCTCTAATTATAATAAGCTAAGGAAGAACTATATCGTTCCCTCCATCCCACCCAAATACAAGCAGAGCTATTGCTACATAGTTTCTCACAAAAATATGGTACTTTCAACCACAGAGAGCTTTAATAAGCATATTCCTATGTAGAGATGGTATCACCTATTATTGCAAGGCAAGCATGTATCTAGACTGAAAAGCAGGCACTAGTTAAATTAAAATCACACAGATTATGGCATGATTCAGGAGTAGAAATTAAAGCAGGATATGTTTTACAGATTGCTAATAATATTCAAACAAACAACAAGCCAAAAGTGAAAGGAAAGGTACAGAAATGGTTACTGGCCAAGCAATAATTATTACCAGGGCTGCTCTTTCCAAAGAGGAAATTTGGAATGGGCATGGTGGTGGTCAGGAGCTTGTATGGGTGCTAATCACAGCAATGATAACATGCATTACATTTGAAATGGGTCTGAACACTTTACAACACAATTTCAAGGCAGCACTTTCACTGGCAGGCAGAATTCTCTAGGGAATCTGAAACCATAGTATATACTGGTGATGGAGTCCAGGAGAACACTGGATGATTACTAGATGCTGTCTACTACCCACTGTTTTAACATTGGTTTCATAGAATTTTAAGTCAAATCATATTTATAATCTATAATACATAATCTTACAAGTGACATACGTTGTTTGAAGAATATCAATCTCTTCTCTCCCACTAGATGATGAACATCTTGAAGGCAGGCACCATATCATATGATTATGCTATTTCCTATAATGTTCAAGACAACCCACGATAAAGAGGTTCTGTCTCAATATAATATTGAAATGACAAGTTCCTCAGATCTGTTACAGCAGGAAAAAAAAATCATTGAAGTAGACACTATCTCTCTGCCCTTTTAGCCCCAAAGCTCAGATTAGTTGGATGGTAGGGTGACCCCCATTCTGGATTCTCTCAACACCAGAGCCCTCCCAAGTTGTCTAACCTGTTAGTCTCCTAAGAACATGTAACCCTTAAGCTCGATTCCATTATCAACCATGCCAAAGAAGCTTCCTCCTAGCACCTTAAATCTCTAGCCCCTGTACTCTTCTGACTGCATCTGACCTTCCTGGATTATCTCTGTTGCCACTTTCTGCATGCTGGTCCCCAAGCTGACAAATGTTGCTGGAAAAAGTCAGTGAACTTTGTTGATGTTGCTTTCTCTAAATTCACACTTGTCACCTCCACAGAGCCCATACTGCTGCCCAGGAATCTTTTGTGTCATCTCTTACTGATTCCTTAGCACTGTCTATATTGGGGATAATATTCAAAAATTTTAACTACTATAGCAGAGGCACCATCCTTGAACTGATACAGCAAGGTCTGAGAGAGAATCCCAGCTGCACCCTGTATTTACCTCCCTTTTAAAAATTTTATTTTTATTTTTTATTTTGGCTGTGCTGTGTTTTCGATGCTGCGTGCAGTCTTTCTCTAGTTGCAGCGAGCGGGGACTACTCTTCGTTGTGGTGCTTGGGCTTCTCATTGTGGCGGCTTCTCTTGTTGCGGAGCACAGGCTCTAGGAGCTCAGGCTTCAGTAGTTGTGGTATGCAGCCTTCAGTAGCTGTGGCACACAGGCTCAGTAGTTGTGGAGCACAGGTTTAGTTGCTCCACCACATGTGGGATCTTCCCAGACCAGGGCTCGAACCCATGTCCCCTGCATTGGCAGGTGGATTTTTAACCACTGTGCCACCAGGGAAGTCCCTGTATTTACCTTTTAGTTGCTGATTGAGGCAACTTGGGAGAGAAGCGAGGTTGCAGGAGCAGCAGATATTTACCAGCTGATATGAAAGCATGTCAATATTTTAAACAACCAGTACAGCTGTATGGTTTGAAACAACTGAATATCAGTCCTGCTTTCAACTATGACTTTTCTAAAAACTGTCTCTCCTTTTTTCCCTGCCCCCATTCAACATCAACCTTTCTATTTATTCATTCAAAAAATATTTATTGGGCTTCCCTGGTGGCACAGTGGTTAAGAATCCACCTGCCAATGCAGGGGACGCGGGTTCAAGCCCTGGTCCGGGAAGATCCCACATGCCGTGGAGCAACTAAGCCTGTGCACCACAACTACTGAGCCTGCTCTCTAGAGCCCGCGAGCCACAACTACTGAGCCCTCATGCCACAAATACTGAAGCCTGCGCACCTAGAGCCCGTGCTACGCAACAAGAGAAGCCACCGCATTGAGAAGCCTGCGCGGCACAGCGAAGAGTGGCCCCTGCTCGCTGTAACTAGAGAAAGCCCGTGCGCAGCAACAAAGACCCAACGCAGCCAAAAAGAATAATAATAAATAAAATATATATTTTTAAAAAATAATAAAAATAAATAAATAAATATTTATTGAGCACCTTGCATCATTTTAAGTAAACAAAAGACCTAAAAAAACCCTGTCCAAGTGGCCTTACATTCTAGTGGGAGTCGTAGGTAAGAGAAAACAAATACAGTAAGTAAAATACATAGAATGTTTAAAAGTGAGAAGAGCTATGGAAAAAAAGAAAAAGGAGAGGGTAATGGAGTTCGGGACTGCGGGGAGCAGGTGAAGACTTTAGACATGGTGTGAGGGTTGGGCTCACTGAGAAGATGAGGAATGAGCCATGTGATGGGGAAAAGCATTCAGGACAGAGGAAACAGGCCATGCAAAGGCTTACATTCTAGCAACTCCTCATTATGCAGAGATAATTTAAACTCCAACCTCCTGCTGTATAGAAATCAAAGTTATGGGTAAATGATCTCTTTGGCTTTTCTTCCTTTGCATCTCTAACGCATCCTTACATTTTTTCTTTTCCTTCACATCTTAGATGAATAAGTGCTCCTCCTTCAAATGTCCGCTGCTTTCCTGTGTCCTCCTCATCCTCCTCACCTCATTTACCCTGATCTCCACCATCTACAATCTCTTCCCATTCTGTCTCTTCAGATAGGCAGCAGTCTTTTCTAAATTAAAACACCATTGTCACTTGACCTAAATGTTTCTTCTAAGTATAGGCTATTTCCTCAATTTAAAATCAAATACTTTCAATTTCCTCACCACCGATATTCTCTTTGGCCTCCGATTTCTGCCTTCTGCCCCCTTCAGACAACTTAAACTAATCTCTTGACTCCTAAAGTCAAATTGCTCCTGGACCCTGTTCACAGTTCTGTCAATTGATAATTATCACTGTCCAGGGAAGATTGATTTGGAAAGGGATATCCATCTACAATTACTTGTATTAAAATCAGGATTCCATTTGTTAAAGTTGTAAATCTTAAAACCCTGGGGTTTTTAAAATGTAATTTTATCTTTTATTGTGGTAAAATACATGCAACATAAAAGTTACCATTCAATCATTTTCAAGTGTAGAATTCAGTGGCATTAAGTACTTTCATGATATTGTATAACTACCACTGCCACTATATACTTCCAGAACTTTTTCATCATCTCAAGCAGAATCTCTGTACCCATTAAACAAGTATGCCTGCTCCACTCTGTCCCTGCTGGTAAGCTCTATTCTACTTTCTGTCTCTATGAATTTAACTATTCTAGGTGCCTCATATAAGTATTTGTCCTTTTGTGCTTGGCTTATTTTACCTAGCATGATATTTTCAAGGTTCCTCCATGTTGTAGCATTATCACAATTTAGTTCCTTTTTAGGGCTGAATAATATTCCATTGTGTATATATACCACATTTGTTTTTCCATTCATCTGTTGATGGACATTTAGGTTGTTTCTACCTTTTGGCTATTGTGAATAATACATCTGTGAACACTGTTGTATAAGTATCTGTTTGAGTCCCTGCTTTCAATTCTTTGAGGGTATATACCTAGGTGTGGAATCGCTGGATCATAGTTAATTCTATGTTCAACCTTCTGAGGACCTGTTAAACTGTTTTCCACAGAGCTGCACCATTTTACATTTCCACCAGCAATGCATAAGGATTGCAAGTTCTCCACATTCCCGATGACAAATGGTATTTCTCACTTTTTGATAAACGATGTCATAATTGGTTAAAGTGGTATCTCATTGTGGTTTTAATTTGTATTTTCCTAATGAGCAGTGATGTTGAGCATCTTTTCATGTGCCTATTGGCCATGTGTATATCTTCTTTGGATAAATGTCTATTCAAGTCCTTTCCACTCCTAAAACATCTTTATATTTCTAATTGGGTTTTTGTTGTCACTGTTGAGTTGTAGGAGTTATTTACATAGTCTAGATATTAATCTCTTAACAGATACATGCTTTGCAAATATTTTCTCTAATTCTATAGATTCTTTTCACTTTCTTTTTTTTTTTTTCCTTGCGTTATGCGGGCCTCTCACTGCCGCGGCCCCTCCCATTTGCGGAGCACAGGCTCCGGACGCGCAGGCTCAGCGGCCATGGCCCACGGGCCCAGCCGCTCCGCGGCATGTGGGATCCTCCCGAAACGGGGCACGAACCCGCGTCCCCTGCATCGGCAGGCGGACTCTCAAGCACTGCGCCACCAGGGAAGCCCTTCACTTTCTTTTTTGATTGAAGTATAGTTGCTGTACAATATTATATGTTACAGGTGTACAATATAGTGATTCACAATTTTTAAAGGTTATACTCCATTTACAGTTATTACAAAATACTGGCTATATTCCCTGTATTGTACAATATATCCTTGTAGCTTATTTTACCCCTAATAGTTTGTACCTCTTATTCCCCTACCCCTATGTTGCCCCTCCCTCCTCTCCTCTCCCCACTGATATCCACTAGTTTGTTTTCTATACCTATGAGTCTGCTTCTTTTTTGTTATATTCACTAGTTTCTTGTATTTTTTAGTTTCCACATATAAGTGATATCATGCAGTAATTGTCTTTCTCTGTCTGACTTATTTCACTTAGCATAATGCCCTCCATCCAAGTCCACCCATATTGCTTCAAATGGCAAAATTTCATTCTTTTCTATGGCTGAGTAGTATTCTGTTGTGTATATATATATCACA
This sequence comes from Lipotes vexillifer, assembly GCF_000442215.2. Taxonomy (NCBI): domain Eukaryota; kingdom Metazoa; phylum Chordata; class Mammalia; order Artiodactyla; family Lipotidae; genus Lipotes; species Lipotes vexillifer. The sequence continues at coordinate 358,693 of NW_006777506.1, forward strand.
TCTTCTTTATCCATTTATCTGTTGATGGACACTTAGATTGCTTCCATGTCTTGGCAATTGTAAATAATGCTGCCATGAACATTGGGGTGCATGTATCCTTTCGAATTAGTGGGATTTTTTTGTTTTTTTCGGATATATACCCAGAAGTGGAATTGCTGGGTCATATGGTAGTTCTATTTTTAGTTTTTTGAGAAACCTCCATATAGTTTTCCACAGTGACTGCACCAATTTACATTCCCACTGACAGTGTATGAGGGTTCCCTTTTCTCCACATCCTTGCCAACATTTGTTATTTGTGTTCTTTTTGTTGATAGCCATTCTGACAGGCGTGAGGTGGTATCTCATGGTGATTTTTCTTTTCACTTTCTTGATAGTGTCTTTTGATGCACAAAAGTTTTAAAGTTTTGATGAAGTTTAGTTTATCTATTTTTTCTTTTGTTGCCTGTGCTTCTGGTGTCTTATCTACAAAATCATTGCCAAATCCAATGTTATAAATATTTTACCCTACGTTTTTTAAGAGTTAAACCTCATTTTTAAGTTCAACATATTCTATTTATAAATCGAAAAATTTAAAGTATAAAAGGTCACTTACTTGTTATTAGGCTAATATTCAACTAATTATGTTTAAAAAAGTTAAATTCCCCTAAAATATTTTAAACTGTGTTTTCAAATTTTATACAATCTTCAAATACTTCAAATATCTGAAAGAATAAACAGCATGATTTATCTAAACATTTAAATAATCAACAAACACATATGGATTATCACAATATTATAAAACCTAGCCCTAAACTACTACAAAAATGGGAATTCAATACTTCTGAGCTATATCATAATTTTCTATACATTCCCAGGGTTACAGAATCACTTATCCAACCAAAGGTAGCAGATTTTCCATCCTACTTGGCCTAAAATTTGGGGCACAAAAATGCCATAGATTTAGGTCTATCAGAGATTATGAAGTTAGGGCTCTTTCCTGAGCCCTTTCTTTCAGTGATGGTCATTCTCCTGCCTGCCCATTTTCTTCCAACCTAGTAAATAGATAGCAAACACAGAATGAAATCAGAAAGGAAGTTAGAAAAAGAAATACAGATTGGAAAGTCCTAGCCAGAAACTGAGAGCTAGAGTTGCTGAAGATCCCAACAGACAGAGCATATGCCCTCAGACCCTTTTTTCCTTTTAAACAAGCAACATATTTTACAACCTTAGATGTTACTGTGACTTGGTAAGAACCTCCTCTCTGCCTAATTGAATTCTATATTATTTTTTTGTCTTTCTTTTGGCCTCCCTGTTATTGGCAAACCTCTTAAACTTAAAAAACTTTAACCAATATGGACTGTGATCCTCTGTTTTTGGAAACTGTTTCCCTTGCTTTCATGAGGCTACGGTCTCCTGGATTTTCTCTCATCTGTCTTCACTGCCTCTTTTGTTCTTGGATCCTCTCACTCTTTTTTCCTCCCTACACTGCATAGAGGTGACCAAGCCCCAAGTTTCACAGCAGAGCCCTCTGGCTCCCTCTATGACCACTTTCCATTGGAACCTTCAGCAACTTTATCTCTCAGCTTTTGACCAGGACTTTGCAATCTGTACCTCTATTTCCAATTTCTTTTTTGAGCTCAGATCTGTGTTTTCTACCTACTGCTGGAAATTTGCACCTAGATTACTTGCCTTTAGTTCACACTCAACTCATCTGAAATAAAATTCTTTATCCTTTTCACAAATGAACACCCTCTCTGACTTTCCCTTATGGGTACTAGTATTCTCCCAGGTGCAAGACACGAAAAGTGGTAGCCTTATAAAAAGAGAGGATTGGGAATTGTAGGGGCAAAGGGGGCAGCAGGAA
>NW_006777506.1:360545-427200 GCF_000442215.2 Lipotes vexillifer
GCAGGAATGATAGAACAGAATTAACATATCTAGAATAGAATCTTCAGAGGGAACAAAGCAAAACACCAGGACTTAAGGGTTACATTCCGGATCCCATTCTAATTCATGGCTACGTGTCTTGCTGGGTTTAGTTGCTATGGAACAGAGTTGCCCCGGACCAAGTTCAAGCTTTGTAACTCCATCTGTTGGGGAAGGACAAGCTTCCTGGTGGGCTAAAGCTTTCTCCACTAGTTTAAAAAAAAGCTGTCTTAATATAATAGAGCTCAAGAGTTTTTCTTTTCAGAAGCATCCAAGCAAATCCACTGACTTCAGGTCCATAGCTCTCCCTGAACATTGACTCTGAGTATTCTGTTCTCAAGCACCCTGTAGAATTTTTGGACTCCTTTCTCTCACTTCTCACATTCAGTCTGACACTAACACAGGTTTTCTTTCTCAAATATGTCCTCTCAAATGTGTGTATTCTTTTCCACGCCCTCTATTACCACCAGGTCCAGGTTCTCATTACCTTATTCCTGAAGTACTTTGGCCAGTATTTGCTATCTCTGCCAATTGTCTTTTTCTCTCCAATGGTCAAGTCTTATGGCCAGAAAGCACCTTGGAGTAAGCTAGTCCAAAGTCCATCTAACTCTTGTATCACTTCCCCAGCGTCTCTTACTGTTCCTCTAACCTAGGATAATTAATCCACCTCAAGCACAGTGATGAAGTTGAGTACCACATTACTTCCTGTTTTCAAAAACTTCCAATGGGCTTTCCAGAGTAAAATTTGAACTCCGGAGCTCATATTTAAGTAAGGCTCACACGACATAACAGTCATCAACCTCTTCAGCCTCACACCTCGCCGCAGACTCTCCACCACCCACAGGAGACCACTTACAGTTCCTCAAATACACCATGCAATTGAACTCTGCTTATCTGCCCACTTGTTTCCTTTTATCCAAGAATGTTTCATTCTCTGCTTACCAAAATCCTGCTTATTCTTCAAGATCTAAGACTCAAATTCTCCTTGTTTGAGATTGCCTTCTCTTCTCTGCTCCCACAGCACTTCATTTATATTAAAGAGGAGAGTGGCTTTACTAGTAGTTGTGCATATGTTTCTCTCCTTCAGAAACTGTGAGCTCCTTGAGTATATATATTACGTGGTATTTTTGGTTTCTTGAGAAATTGAGAATTCCCTATTTTCCTGACTTTCTGCTTTTCAGACATTTTGGTTGGTCTTATATGCAGCAAAGTGTTTTTACATAATTATTAATGAAACATTCAGTCTCTCACTCTGTGCTAGCAGTACAGGGGCTGCCAGATTGAATTCTTGGCACAAATAATACATTGGGGCTAATGACTATAGCAGTAAGAGTACAACTGCTTTCCTGGCACAGAATTGCAATGGGGTAAATTGTAACTTCTAGTGCCTGGTGGTGGCAACATTTTCCTCATTAGACCTGCTCATGGAATGTGGTTTTGGGCATTCTTCCTAAAAGCTTAGCCTTGAGTTTAATGTTCCAAATATTCCAACCATTCTGTGAACTACTTCATACCTTTTAATAAAAATCCTTTCCCACTCAGTCAGCTAAAGTCAGCTTCTGTTGCTTACAACCAAGAACCCTGACTGATAAAGATATTTTCCTTAATTCCCCATAGACCAACTAAGTCAGGATCATAATATTTAAAAGACTTTACTGAAGGGTCAGGGATAACAAAATGAAAATACTGTATTAAAAGTAACCTATCACAGGTTACTAGATAATTGCTGCTCTCAGGGGCTACAAGCCCAGCCTGCACTCACAGAGAAATTTCATAGGCCCCTGTGCCTAGTCTCTGACATGGCTACGGGTGCAGAAGCTAGCTTTATCCCTATCACAGCCAATTATCCTTAATCACAGTGCACAGTGCCTAGGGCCCACAACACTTTTAGGAAAGCCATGAAAATGTTTTTGTTTTAGTTTTTTAAAATAGAATTTTAAAATGAATATAATTATAATAAATATAATATGTAAATTATAATAAAAATATAATAATGAATCCAGCCTGGATTATACAACACAGTCATAAAATAAAATGTGTGTGTGTGTGTGTGTGTGTAAAGCAGAATAGTGAAATAAAAAATAGACCCACACATATATGGTTAATTGAATATTTATCAATACAAAGGTGCCAAGTCAATTCAATGGGATAGGAAAGCCTTTTAAACAGATGGTGTTGGAATACTGGAAAAAATGTATGGAAAAAATAAATCTTGAGTACTCATTTCAGCGGCTTGTATACTAAAATTGGAATGATACAGAGAAGACTAGCATGGCTTTTGCACAAGGCTGACATGCAAATTCGAGAAGCAGTCCATATTTTTAAGACAGTTGAAGCAGTCCATATTTTTAAGACAGTTGATTTTAAGTATTCTTACCACACACACAAAAAATAGAAACTATGTGCAGTGCCAGATACGTTAATTAGCTTGATAGTGTTAATCTATTCACAATGTGTGTATATACCAAATTCTTTAATTAGAACAATCTAATTAAATAATGGGCAAAAACCTAAACAGACACCTCATCCAAGAAGATATACAGATGGCAAATAAGCATATGAAAAAGATGGTCAATAGTATGTGTCATTAAGCAATTACAAATTAAAACAACAATGAGATACCACTATATACCTATTAGAATGGCCCAAATACAAAATACTAACAACCGAATGCTGGTGAGGATGTGGAGCAACAGGAACTCTCACTGTTGGTGGGAGTGCGAAATGATGCAGCCGTTTTGGAAGAGAGTTTGGCAGTTTCTTACGAAACTAAACATACTCTTATCATATGATCCAACAATTGTGCTCCTTGGTATTCACCCAAATGAGTTGAAAAGTTATGTCCACACAAAAACCTGTATATGGATGTTTATAGCAGCTTTATTAATAATTGCCAAAACTTGGAAGCAAGCAAGATATCTTTCAGTAGGTGAATGGATAAATAAACTGGTACATCCAGACAGTGAAATATTAATATGAGCTATCAAGCCATGAAAAGACATGGAGGAATCTTAAATGCATATTTCTAAGTGAAAGAAGCCAATCTGAAAAGGCTACATACTGTATGATTCCAACTATTCTGGAAGAGGCAAAACTACAAAGACAGTAGATCAGTGGTTGTCAGGGGCTCAGGGAAGAGAGAGATGAATAGGCAGAGTATACAGGAATTTTAGGGCATTAAAACTACTCTGTATGAAACTACTCTTTATGATACTACAATGGTGGATGTATGTCCAAATCCAATGAGTGTACAACATCAAGAGAAAATCCTAATGTAAACCATGGACTTTGGGTGCAGAATGTTGATAGTGAGGGAGGAGGTGTAGGGGCATGAGGTATATGGGAATTCTCTACACCTTCTGCCCAGTTTTGCTGTTAATCTAAAACTGTTCTAAAATATAAAGTCTATTAAAAAACTGAGAGAGAATATTCTTATACATATACCTGATAAAGAACTTATGTCATTAGACCATTATAAAGGACTCCTACAAATAAAAAATAAAAGGATTTAAAAACCCAATTAAAAATAGGCAAAAGACTTGAACAGACATTTTACAGAAGTAGACATACAAGTGGTCAATAAGCTTGTGAAAAGATACTTAACATCATTAGTCATTGGGGAAATATTAATTCAAACTACATTGAAATTCTACTTCACACCCACTAAAATGGCTAAAATTAAAGATTGGCAACATCAGTTGCTGGCAAGTGTGTTGTCCAAGTGGAACTCTCATACACTGCTCATGGGAGTATAAAATGGTACAGCTTTTTTGGACAACTGTTTGGGAGCTTATAAAATTATACACCCACTTAATGACCCAGCAGTTCCAATCCTAGGTGTTTATCCAAGAGAAGGAAAATATAAATTCACAAAAACTTGACCAAGAATATTAATAGCAGCTTTATTCCCAAAACTGGAAACAAACACAAATGTCCATCAACGAGATTATGGATTTTTGAAAAAATGTTGCATATTTATACACAGGAATATTACTCAGTAATAAAATGGAATGAACTACTAATACAACAATATGGATGAATCTCTAAAACATTGGACAGAGTAAAAGAATCAGACACAAAAGAATATGTATTGTATAATTCCATTTATGTGACTTCAAGAGCAGACAAACTAATCCATGGTGATAGAAATCAGAACATGATTGCCTATTTGGGAAGGGAGATTGACTGAAGGAGGACATAAAGGAACTTTCTAGGGGTGTCTTATATCTTGATTGGGGTGTTGGTTACATGGTTACATTTGTTAAAGCTCACCCAGTTGTACACTTACCAGGTATTGCATTTCACTGCATGTCACTTTTACCTCCTTAAGAAACCTTAAGCTTGTTAAGCAAGACATATCATTTATACATCTTTTTTATTTTCTTTCCCCCTCATGCCTAGAAGACTGTCCAGAACACAATGAGTGCTCAATACATGTTTGAGGAAAGTTAAACAAATGAACAAATCGTTTTAGCAGTTTATAGACATGCAATGAGAAATTCAGGTAGCTTCCAGGCATGTGTCTAGTTTCCTTCAAAAACTTCTTACAGGGAGAGGGACCTTCCTTCTCTGCTTTTCTTAGACTGTCAATGATCACTCTAGCTTTGAGCAAATTAATTCTCTTTGGTGTTCAATATACACATATGTGTGCACATGTGGATGTCTCCACAGTATGATCAGTTGTCTTGAGTTTTTCTCCTGTGATAGAAACTGTCTAAATTGATGAATTATTTTAAAAATTTTATCTGATCATATAAATGGATAGTAAAAATAAACTGAAAGCTAAATCACAGGTACTTTTGAGAAAAGCATTTTTGCTTAACTAATGATTTTTAAGATAATTTTCCCTCAAAACTAGACGAATGACTACAAAGTTATTCTTTATTGTGCATTTTTTGTCTCAAGATTGTTTCCAAACTAAAACACTTATTATGAGAAATCTTTACGAATAATTTCAAAGTATTGAAAAATAGAAAGTTTATATAACTGTAGGTAGATATGTTAGGCTAATGTAGAAAAGAATCTTTTTTTTCCTTAGGTATAATCTTTAAAATGAAATTACTTTCGGTACTTAAATGTGATCTGAAAAGAATAGACTTCTTTATAGCTTCAGTTAAAAAAAAAGCAGATGTCAGACAAAGATGTGTTATTGAATTCTAGCTATTGAAATGTGATATCTGAAATTACAGATGAGAACACAGAAAATAGGGATGTGTAAATGTTAATATTTACATATCAAAGCTGTATTTTCCAAGGATATTTTGCTTTAGATTAAGTAAAAGTTACTCAGAAAATCTTAGATCTTTGAAATATTTTTCAAATATAATTGCATTTCAATGAAAATAACTGCATTTCAAAAGCCAGAAGTTTCAACAAGTTCCAGATTAAGAAATGAAGTCCCAGTTAATTTGAAAAGATGATTGGAGAACTTTTACTTCATTATATGACTAGCATAAAAGGAAACTTCTGAACCATGCACGAGTTCTGATTCTTTACTTTCAAGTTGAGGTCACACTCCTCTCCCCTGTCATGGGATAGTCTCCTCCACAAAACACACATCTGTCTTAAATTCCCGCCACATGTGATAAATCAATGCATAACAGATAATAAATTTGGAAGACTGTATTCCTATAGACTTTGGCTTCTATTCTTTTAGCCTTTGCAAGTCTGATGATTTTTCCATTCTTAGCTCACAGAGAATGTGCTTTAGAACTCAGAACTTGTCTCCAAAGGCAATCAGTGGGAAACTTGAAATGATCAATCCTTGCTGCCGTGTCTCTATGAGCTTTGAAAAACTGAACCACCATTTCACAACTTCCTATGCTATAGTCCTTTTTATTCAGTTATGTTTAGTAATTGGGGATTATTACTAAAGTGTAATGGATATTCACTATTTGGATTATTCATACGTTTATTCACTTGTTTTAGTACAAATATTCAAAAAAATGTATCCCCATTTTTATTAATTAAAGCAGGACCACCAGTTGTGAGAGGGCAGTTTAAAATAATGGTTAAGGACATGAATTTGCACACCCTATTGCTTGAGGTGCCTTAGGCAAGTACTGAAATGCTTTAAACCTCTATTTTCTTTTCTTTTTTTTTCTTTGGCCACGCCATGTGACTTGTGGGATCTCAGTTCCCTAACCAGGGATTGAACCTGGGCAATGGCAGTGAAAGCCCAGAATCCTAACCACTAGGCCATCAGGGAACTCCCTAAACTTCCATTTTCTAATCCATAAAATGGTAGTTATGATGGTAGTAACTTCCTCATAGGTTTGTGGTAAAGATTAAATGAGATGATGCTTATAAAATACTTAGCACGGTACCTAACACATACAAAGTTTATGAGGTTGTTGGATATTAGCATAGCTGTGACTCTAGCTACACCTCTTCCAACTTCTAGGATTAAAGCCGATATTGCCAAGAGTGGAGTCTTATGAGAGAAAATGCTGTTCCATAGTGTGTAATTAATAATGGCAGTCGAGGGAGAATTATTTCTGTGGCCTTTCTCTTATTGGCCTCACCACATTTAGTATGTGTCTGTTTCCCCTACTAGATGCTGGGTTCGTTGAGGATAGGGTCTACATCTTATGTCTCTGAATTACTGACTCTGGTTATTTGTTGACTGTTGCTAAGGGAATGTATAAATGAACATGTATGTGAATATACTTGAAACATTCATTTTAAATTTGAGTTATTTAAATGGTTTTAAGTAATTAGAAAGAAGAATTTCTTTTAACTGGGTCTAGTAGAGCAATATAGACATTACAGCTACAAATAAAAGGACAGTTATCAATCACATTTTTCTTTGTTCACATTTCAAAGATGGAAGTCCAGTTTAGGCATTTTACGTTTGAGATGCCCATTGGGCATCCAAGTGGAGAGACTGAATAGGGAGTTGGACATAAGTCTGGAGAGGTCTTCAAGTTTCCAGAAACTTACAGAAGTTCATAGTTTGGAGAAAATGGGGAGTTGTTAATATGGGTAGTACTCAGAGCCATAGGATAGGCTGAATAGGATCACCAAGGGAGGGGATATAAATTAAGAGGACATAAGGTCCTAAGATTAAACCCTGGGACATTCCAAAACTTAGAGTTTGGGGTAATGATGAGAAGCCACAAAAGAGAATGAGCTAGAGAGGGTCAGAGAGATTAGAAGAACCAAGAGAAAACCAGTCATCACATGTTCAGCTCTCATTGTCCCGGGCTCTTTTCAACACACACTCTGATTCTTCTCATCTGTATCAGGAGCTTCTTCCAACCTCAGGGCATTATCACTAATTTTCCTATCTGCCCCTCTGCTTCTCATGACCCTCACTGAGTAATTCTCTGTTTTGTCTTCAGATTTGGACCACCTGCAACTTGAGGACATAGGGTCGGGGTGTCCATTTGCAGCCTCAGCTCACATAAGCCATGCTGTACATTTCCCTTATTCCTCACCTCACCTCTCATCTTCTCCACTGAAAGAGACAGAGAGATAGCTACTCTTGATGTTCTTCGCTTCAGACCCTCTGATTCAGCTTTCAGGTTGGGTGCCTTGCACCCCCTTAAACTTATCCTAAGCCCTGCTTTCCTGGACTTTCTCCTTGCCTGTGTATTGTATTCTGGCTCCAGCTCTGGGCATTCGGCCACTTTGGAAAAACCACCTGTACTTCCCAGTCAGTCCCTGAGTCCCTCTATTTCTGCACAACCCCATCCCCACTCTACCCCAACTTCAGTGGATAGCACTTTTTGCTGTGACCCCTCAGGTCATTTGAGCCATAGTTGGAGGGAGGTCAAGTCTCCTGAACCCACCCTAATATATAGCCCAAGCTTTTTACTACTTGGTGATCTCAAAGAGTCTGGGGAAAAAATTCCTTGGAATAGAGATGTATAAGATGGAAAATTCAAATATTTGATTCTCAGCCTATAATTTGTACTTGCTTCCTGCAATCACATGCTAAATCAGTAGGAATTTCTTGAGGGAGAACTAAGGAGTCTAATTAGCAAACGACACCTAACATTTGCCTTAGAGACTGTGGGATATAAATTAGTAGGAGGAGAAGAGAATCCCAAAATAATTATATCGGTCCTAGAACTCTTTTTGAGGGCTTTATAAGCATTGGTTGGTCCCTGTTTAGCTTAAATTCTTATCAAGTAGGGTTAGGAATGTTTAGGGGAGTAGAGACTGAGGTCTAGCGACAAGCCATTTGAATTCCTGAGTTTCAAGCCCACTACACTACCAGATCTCTTAGAAAGTCAAGAATTCCCAAGTTCTAGTTTTCTTATTTGTTTTGTTGATGATGCCTGATCTAGAACAGTTGCTTTCTTTACCTCAGTCCTTCAGTTAATAATAGGTAGATATGTACTGAAATTTTCACTCATTTTTAACAGATAAGCATGTAATTGTACCTTTACTACTGTTGTGATAAAACACAATGTTTTATTCCATTGTGAAACATTCAAACAATATAGAAAGTAAACAATTTAGAAACTGAAAGCCCTCTAAAGTCCTCCTCTCATTAAATATACTCAATCCCACCTAATAGTTTGGTGTATATTTTAAAAATATTCCTGTATTACAAAAATGGGATATATGGAACATATTGCTGAGAACTATTTTATTTGATAATATACCTTTGATACCTTTCTACGTCAGTACTTGTAGCTCTCATTTTTAACGGGTATATGATATATTACTGTATGGATTTACCAAAATTTGTTTAGCCAAAAATGTAGGTTATATTAAGTTTTTTACAAACAAAATCAATGCAAAAATTAACATTCATGTATATATTTCTTTGTACACTGTGTGAGTACTTCTGTAGGATATATTCCTGGAATTGGATTTCTTAGGCTAAAAATATACACATTTAAAATTTTGAGAGATAATGTCCAAATTGCCTTTTTAAGAGGTTGTGTCATTTTTCATGAACATCAACGAAGTGTGCAATATCTGTGTTCATAAACATTGACCAACAGTGAGTATTATAATTGCCTGAGCATGGTAGGTAGAAAATTATATCTATTCAAATTTGCATTTCTCTAAATGTTATGGTAATGATCAAGTTAGATACTTTTTGTAAAATATATAAAGTATTTTTATTGACTGCTTTTACAAAACTGTAGTTATCATTAATTAAAGGTATACCAAATGTATCTTAGGAGCAAGGCAGAAACATATATGTGTATATATATATATATATATATATATATATATACATATATACACATATGTATTCAATATCTACATCTATATCTACATAAAATATATAAAACCTTGTTTCAAGTGCTGAATAATGACTGGTGTTGAAAGATGAGTAATGACATTTTGCCCTCCTGCTACTTTCACTCTGGGAGGAGGGGGGACATACTTGCACATTGCTAATCTAAGCAAGTGAATTGGGGAGAAAAGACACTAAATGTGGTTTGAGAACTAGTCAAACTTTGAGTCCCAATTGGAATTTAGGATTGATATATAGCATTTTAAACTTCTACTCTTGGTATGAAATGTTACTGTGTTTTGGCAAGACAACATCCAAATGCAGTTCTACCTGAAAGTCCACCAATAACAAACTTTCCTGTTGGTCAGAATTTTTCTTAGGGTAGCTGCAATAACATCACATGACATTCCTAACATGGGCTCTCCTGACCCAAGATCACTCCTGGAGTATTCATTTCTAAAGATAGCAACCTCATTGCTTCTCTGTTCTTTTCCACTGAAGAGGTCTGTATTTTCTGTTTGTTGACAGAGATGGCTCTTTTTCCATACCATGAATGACATGGTGTCTACGGGTTATATTTGTGACATCTTCTTGTAATGTAATTTGCATTCACTATGTGTGAAGCCACAAGTTAAAGGCTTAGATGAGAATATGGCCAAGCCTAATTAAAGAGCCAAGTCAGGAAATGAATAGGTTGGCAAATAGCTAAGAACTGGATCATGTAGAAGAAAGGACAGCTGTGTTGAGCTCAGGCCCAGAGTAGTCTTTTGAATTTTAGGAGAGGGAGAGTCAAAACAGGGCAGCTAATGTGATGAAGTCCAAAAGTGAAACTGGAGCTAAGGATGTATGAGTCAAGAAGTCAAGGGATTGGAAATCCACTAACTCTGAACATCAATACTGTTCTAGAACAAAAGCTGATTAGATCAGAGGATGAGTGAGTATTGGAGAGGGACACAACCAGGTGAGTTAGGCCACCCGTATATACGTAACAGGATACTATGACAAGAAGATTTATTTGCAGCTACCTGTATCTTATCTTACTCCATATGTGGCAGAACTCATTAATTAAGGAACCACAGTCAATTCTGATCTTATAAGCGTGACTTATGAAATGTGTTTATTTAAAAATGATGAAACAATATATACAATGGAATATTAGCCATAAAAAAGAATGAAATCTTGCCATTTGGGACAACATGGATGGACCTGGAAGGTGTTATGCTTAGTGAAATAACTCAGACAGAGAAAGACAAATACTGTACGTTTTCCTTTTCATGGAATCTAAAAAATGAAACAAACGAACAAATATAACAAAACAGAAACAGACTCACAGAACAAACTAGTGGTTTCCAGAGGGGAGGGGGCGGGGGAGGGGCAAAACAGGTGAAAGGCTTAAGTGGTACAAACTAGCAGTTATAAAATAAGTACGACACAGAGATGTAATGTACAGTACAGGGAAGATAGCCAATACTTTATAATACTGTATAATATTTGTGGTGTGTAGTCTATAAAAATATTGAAATACCATGTTGTACACCTGAAAATAATATACTATTGTAAGTCAACTATACTTCAATAAATTTTTAAAAAAATATAAAACAAAAAATTTTCTACAGACTAAAATCCTTAGGAAAAAAATCTCTTCCTGGATGTAACACATAAAACCTTGGTATTCTAGGTTGACCAGAATGGTTTTCAGATTTACCTGAATTGTAACCTACTTCAGTATGTTATTCAATGTATATTTCAGTGGTTTACTTTTGTGGAGTATTAAAGGCTAATGGATACTGCAGGGTTTTCTACATCTTGATGTAGTCTAAAACAAAATTTTCTTTGTATGGTTGGGATCTGGCAGTTCTTTTAAATTCTTTACTGAAAAACATTTCCAAGAAATGTGTTAGATAAGAGATGTCTTTACCCTCCACTCTCTCACCCACAAAAACTATTCTTCCATGCTTGTTTTAAGTGGGAAAAATTAAATTGTCCACAAGGGCAGTTTGAGCAAGCTGTAATTTGATTTAAATATTTCGCACTCTTCATCTGTACTTTCCCCTAGGATCTTCCAGCCTTCTTTTCCAGAGAAATTTCCATTTTAGTTCTAAGTTTTGATCTTAATTATCTATTCCTTGCTAGTTTCCAGGATTATTCTTGGTGTTCCTAGATCAATGCCAAGGCACAGTTCTCATCTCTTGCAGTAAACATTTTAAAAGGAAAAAACCTGTAAAGTTTGTCTGAATAGAATAAACTTACTTCACATTAGAAAACTAAAGCCAGTTAATTATTAAATCATACTTTATTTTATATATCAAGTTGGATATCACAATTATATCCTCCATTATTAACTACAAAGAAACAGTTGGCTATTTGTGCTGCATCAGAATGAAAACTTTTATTCTTTTGCCTTTTTTCAAACACATGCTAGTTCATTATTTTACTAAAAGGCACTAACAGATGTTAGGAAGAATGTGGCCACATCTGGGACATATAAAATACCATTCCAAGTCTCCATAGAAGGGAAACAGCAATATTGTTTAGTTCTCCCCAAAAGCTCTACCAGCCCATCTCTTTTAATCTGTTTAAGCTGAACAGTTAAGAGTAGCACCAATTATTTTGGTTGTCCTAGGAATATAAAAAGGAACAATGAACTAAAACACCAAAAGGGAAGTGTCACAAAAAGAAATGCACTATGTTGAAATACAAATAAAAAAAACTTCACTAAAGCTTGTGGCTAGAGCTATATTTTTTCAGCTGAAGAGGTAGTAAATCTTGAGCTGCCTGCTTCCTGAAGCCACCTTGAATTATAGGTCTCTTTAGGCCTTTCTACAATGTTTCTACTTAATTTGACCCTTTCAAAGAAAGCACAACACATCTAAAAGATGGCAAATAAAGATTCTGGTAGAAGATATATTTTGACAGTTTATATATATATGTATATATACACACATACATATATATATATATATATTTATATATACATATATATAGTGATTAAATCCCAAGATATTCCAGTCTTTTAACCTACCTTTTAGTTTTCATTTTGTTTTGTTTCCTTAAAGTAACTTTTCTAAGACAACAAAAACAAAACCTGATTTTTTTTGTCAACAGATCAGGTTCATATACTATTATATTTAGCATTATCTCTAGCTTCTTGAAAATAGACCACATTGAGGACTGGAATAAATACTAGTGTTGAGAGGAAGCTCTGGAGATGTTTGCCTCAGACTGCTTACCCATTAGAAAGAAGAAAAATGCTGGAGTTGTGTATGCAGCACAGAGTAGGAAGGCACATGTGGCATAATGGAATGTATCCTGAACTTGGAGTCAGATTACCTAGGTTTGAGCCTCAGCTCTGCCACTTATGAACTCAATGTTTGGGAGAGTTACTTAACCACAGAAATCACATTTCCCTCCTCTGTGAAGTAGGAATAATACCTTGGAGAACTGTTCTGAAGAGTCAGTGAAATAATGGATATAAAAGTGTTCTGTAAACTGTGGTATATACATAGCTTGTTATTAACAAACTATTGGTGGCCTGCAATTTTCATCTCAGATAAGCAGATAACAATTAGATATTTGGAGCACAGCTGAAAAGAAATCCATGGAGTGGATATAGAATAGGCAGGCGTGAATTTCCATTTGAGACACACTGCCTAAACAGAGAAAGCCTCTCGGGGACTAAATGCAATCTTGATAGGAATGTCTGCTTTAAAGTGGTAAAGTGAGGCAAACGAAGCTCATATGAACTATTCTATTTCATATACACACTGGGATCAAAGATTCCCAGTCTTTCATTCTCTTAATGCCTATTTAAGGAGCATCTATTACATGCCAAGCATTGTGCTAGGTACACGCTGGTGAACAAGATTTCTGCTCTCAAGGAACTTGTGTCCTAGTTACATTAATATCTTTATTCCAAGCACTTGGCAAAGTGTTAGCACATAGTAGATGCTCAATAAAAGTCGACTGAGCTGAACTAATCTAATTTTGCAGCATTACCATAGCAGAAAGCCAGTAAAGAGATGATTTTTGTGATCAGAGATGTCTACCCAATTCACCATGTGATTAACAGGGTACTACTTCTGAAGTTTTGAGGGAAAAGAAACTTTCTAACTAGAGTTCATCTAGTATTATACAGTATTAATGTAATGTCTTCCTGCTTAAAATATAGTTATCACTTCCAATTAGTACATTTAACAAAGGAGCAGGGTGTTAGTAGAAAATGTTTTTCAGGGTGGTATCCCTCATGTCAGGTCGAAAAATTAGCAAAAAGAATATAGCCTGGATATGTCAAATCACTATTGACAGGCTGACTATGGATTTGACATTGATTTAATACACAATTAAAAACAAAGGGGAAGAAAAATGGAAAGACCATTCTACTTATATGATAATCAACTCTTAACAAGTACAGAGAGTTTATGTTTTGAAAGCATACCTTTCTTGAAGCCACTCAAAAGAGCTAGTGTTATGAAATAAAACTTCTTAGAGTTTTTTCATAATATCTAGAAGCTGACTGGTGGGGTCAGGGTGATTGACGTCAGTATTGGCCACCAATATCACCACTTCTTCTGAACTCGGTTCAGCCTCAGCTCAAGGACTCAGTCCCCTTGCAGATGGAGGAGGCTATGTAACTAGTTTTGGCCAATGACATGTGATCAGCCATCTGTTTCCTTCCCAAGCTAAGGCTGTGAAAAGTTCAAAGGGATTCTTTACTCACTTTCTTCCTCTGCCACAGAGACTCAGTTGCTGTGTTCTGGGTGATACAGCTACAAGATGGTGAGCCCTCTGTCAATCTGGAGCCCTCTGTCAGTCCTGGAGTGACTGAAATAGAATGAGTCTGATTCACATGAAGCATGAGCAAGCAATAAACTTCTGTTGTGTTAAGGCATGGAGATTTGTTACTATACCATAACACAGCCTTTCCTGATTAAGGTAGTCAGGGAAGGCCCATAATACTCTCAGTCCAAGATTCTGAGTAAGAGATAAAACAGATAATATGAGTTCCATTAATTTGTCAGTAGTGTCTTTCCTACTAAGGATGCTAGCCTGAGGTCTAGCTTTTTATTCACATTTAATCCAGATATCCCATAAGTTTTCCATCAATTGTCCTGTGAATTTTTTCAAAGTACCATATTTAACTTTTATCCATAAAGTTCCTATGCTTTTTACAGATGATCACTTTCCTCAACATCAATTGAATTTCTTAAACTGACCACACATTTTCATAAGCATTTTGACTAGAGCAAAACGTTCTGAATTATGAGCAGCATTAATTGAACGACATGTGTAGTTGTGAACAAAGAAGGGAGATGCTTCTGCAACTTCCCTGTCTCTAGAAAGTGGACCTTGTAGAAGCAGAAGCATTCCTAATTATTTTGATTTTTTTGTTTTCCACATTGGAAAAAGACCTTAACCTTGAAGGGCTGGTAAAATCTGAGAATTGTCATTTCTTATTTAAAGCTTTAGATAGTTAGTGACAGTTTTGAAGTCACTGTCTTTGCTCTTGTTTACCTTAATGGATTGTTAGGTAGGGCACACAGTGTGTTGTGTTTAATATTTTAATGCCTGTCTTCTTTCTTTCTACCTATCCAAAGCTAACACTCACAGTCCTACTCGACTCCGAGCTCCTCAGGAAATCTCCCCTGAATACACCAGCTGGAACGGTTCCTTTGCTTTTCCAAAATCTTATGTAAATTCATACCATTTATTTGGCATTGCTTGTAGAGAGTTTTACAGAATTCAAAAGCTGGAAATGACCTAAGAATCATTCAACACAATCCTCTCATTTTGCAAATGAGGAAAGTAAAGTCCAGAGCAATTATATAATTTAGTTAAGTCACATAGTTAAGAGACACATTGGAAGCTATAAACCCAGTTCGCCCAATTCCCAGTGCAGTCCATTCCTTCGTGCCACAAGGGCCTTCACATTAACTATCTGGTAGCGTTGGTTACCTTTTCCAGAGAACAGATCATCTCACCAGTAGTATATCTTGACTTCAGGGAACTCTTTCACTTTGTTACTTCAGTTTGTATCTTAATTTATACACATTTTATATACTCTTTGGTAGACTAACTGGTTGTGTTTTAGGGAGTCACAGGCGAGAGCAGGAGTCCGAACCCGATCCCCAGCAGCCCGTCAGGGAGGCTTAATGGGGGTCACAGGTAGGGTCAGGAGACCTCAAGGAGAGAGAACGCCGAGAACGAAGTGGCGCAGCCGTCATCCGGGCATTGGCCGGGGGCTCAGTCGCCCAGCGGAGGGCGCCGGGGGGCGGGGCCGGACGGGCCGGGGCGGGGCGGTGGCTCGGGCCCTCCTGGCAGCACGCGGCGGCGCCCCCTCCCCTTGCGCCACGGGCCTCCTGGCGCAGTGCACGTCCCAGTCCCGCGCCTCCGCCCCCTCGCCCACTCGCTCCTTCCCGCCCTCTCCGTTGCGCCGGCCGAGCCGGCTTCCCCTCGGTCTCTCATGAATATTGAGCGGCCCCTGTTGTATTTCCCGAGCTCCATTGCGGAAGCCGAGGCTCGCCATATTGTGCGGCGGCGCCGGCAGCCGCGGCTCCTTGTACCTGAGTTTCGCTCCGGCCGCGGCTAGCGGAGCCCCGGACTGGAGCAGGAGCCGGTGAGCGGGGCGGGCGGGTAGGCGAGGGGCGCGGAAGCGGCGGGCTCGGCCGCGCGTTAGCTCGGCGTGGCTGCGGGAGGCTGACGGCCGCCCCGGGGCCGTGGGGGGGGGTGTGTGTTCGCGGGGGTGTGAGGGGAGATGGCGCCGCCACCCCCGGCAGCTCTCGGGGCGGGGGAGGCGGCTTCTCATTGTTCCCGTTTCTTTGAGGGTCTTGGCGGGGGTGGGGAGTCCGACTTGGGGAGGACCCCGTGGGCGAATCTCGGGGATTCCTTCCTTCGTGCGAACCGCTCGCTCCTCTGCGCGGAGGCCGGGGCTGCGGTGCGGCCCCCTCGCCTCCCGGGGCGGGAGCCCCAGCCTCTCCACGTCCGCTCTCCGGGGGCGAACCGCGTGGAATGCAGGGTTTTCCTCCCCGGGCTTCCCCCTCGCAGCCGGGTGTGTGTGTCCGCACTGTGGTGGGTGAGGTAGGGGCGCTTTGTGCAAATAGCCCGCTTCCCCCCGGGGTGCTGGAGTCAGGGTTCGAGCGTAGAGGCGCTCCTCGGCGTCGGGGTTCTCTGTAGGCTGCGGGGAGACCCCTCCTGGTTAAAACATTCCTGGACTGCCACTTGCTTGCTCGGGAGTATCTGTTGCTGCTTTCTAAAACCTCGAGGTTGCCCCAGAGGAGTCGTGGGGGGAGGGGGTGTCTTGGTTTGTTTCTGATGGAAGCTTCGCGTTTTGAACCCAGTCGTGTACGCTGAGGTCTTTGGTACCGAGTGTCGCCGGGGAGCCCTCGTCCTGGTTGTCAGGATCATTTCCCTCCTACAGACGTTGCCTCCCTGCTCCTAGAGATACTGTTAGTAAAAATTGGTCTCTAAAACTTTGAGGTTCATTCCGATTATTTGGCCCCTAAGACCAATTATAGGCTTATCTCCTTGAATCTTTTTGGGGTATCTATTGCCTGGCTGTCAGAAGTTTTAGAGAATGTGTACCTTTACGTGGTAAAATGGTTTGAAAATGTCAGGTTTCTCGAAGGTGTGTAAAGATACTTGTTTGCTGTGAAAAGGGTCGCTTTGCATTCGGCATTGTAGTAATATGGTTTACTTCTTTTAAAAAGTAAAATAATTGAGACATGTTTTCATTGTTTTAGACTGAGAATTATGTTTAAAACTAATGTATGTGTGATTTGCATCACACAGTCTACTTTTGGTAGTTCCAAGATGGTCAGCTGGAATACTTAGTGTAATTGGCAGATAATCTACTTTCCTCACTTGCATTAGAGTGTAGTTGTTGAGTATTTTAATAACTTAGATTGGTGTTAGAGCTTGGTTTTAAAGTGAGTGTTTCATCCTTTGACTTATAAAGCATTTAAATGGCAGCAATATGACTCTTGGTTATTACTTTTTTCCCCCTAAAATTTCTACTTGTCACAATCAACAGGTATCTTTTAAAATCTTGTTTGTACATTTAATGTGATTTTTAGTAAAATAATGGGTAGTTATATAAGACTCCATTTTCCAAGGCTAACACAGCAAATATGGCCCCTTACTTTTTCTAAGGATTGGAGATAATTTCCTTCAGGTACCGTTGTGGAATACACATTTGAGGTAAATTATAGTAGTTGTGAGAGTGAAATGGAGAATTTATGAAGGAAAACTGCCTGAGTAGGCTAGTCCGCTTGAGTATTAGAAAAATATGCTGATGGTCCTCAAATGTGCTGCATAGAAAGATTTTAAATTAGAACCATTAATATACTGTAGACAATGCAGACATTCAACAGACTGCAAATTTTGAGTTTTTTCCTCTGCCTGTGTGGAACACTCAGACTGCTAGCTCCCAGGTTTTTGTGGATAGAAATATGGAGCAGGTCAGCAAACATCTTTGGAATTTCATTTGTCTATTACTGACCTGCAGCATGTGGTGTCAGGTCTGTCTCTTTAATTTGATTTATTCGTGATTTGTGTTTATATTATGCAGTCTTTGGAGTAAAGGTGATATATGTCTAATGAATAACATATAACCAGATGTTTCAGTGACAGTTTCATTTCTATACATTAGCACAGAAGCATAATTCCTTCTAGCAAGAAAAGTGAGTTAACATTAAAATGCACTTTATTAAAATTACGGCAGCATTTCTGGTGTGACTTAAAGCACCTCACACCTTTGTATCGACTCATTTGTTAAGTTTGGGGAAACTAGACAGTGTATCACAGTTTGCAGTTTTTAAAAAGGGAAAAATACTGTGAGATTATGTACAGTCTGATGGCGTACAGATCTACACTTGATTTTTAATTAATGTTTGTTACACATGGTGTGGAAGACAGACATTGTCGTCAGACATTAGTTATTTAATTTCCTGATGTTTTTCATTTCTTTGGAATCTTTGAAGATATCAATAAGTTATTATAGTAACTTATTGAATGTTCATTTGCATTTAAGTGAGTAGATCCCCATATAATTTGGGTACAAAGGTACAGTAAAATTTACCCTGTCCATTCTCTGTAGATCCAGATATCCTGTCTATTCCCCCCACCCCCCCACCCCCCAGACTTTCACTTTGTCTACCTAATGTGTCAGACGGGTCCTCTGGTGTCTCTTGTAAGGTGTATAGCTTGGTTGATTTTACATGGATATACTGACAGTGGTAATGGGACTTTTGGCAGTTAAGTAGCAACTGGTGTTAGTATGTCCATGGGCAGGAGCTAGGTGATGAGTCCCCGAATTATGCTAAGGGAGTAGGTGGCCCCCTCTCCACTTTTATGCTTTGTGGAGGAACCCCAGTGGAACTGGCATGGACTTTCAACTTTAAAATTTTTTTCAATTCTCTTTTGTCTTATGGGTGTTAGGCAGCCGAAGTGGACTAATAGGTCTCGGGCTAGTGATACCTTTTCTTGGATGCTCAGGAACTATATACATACGTTACTAAGAATTCTGAGAAAGATTCTCATTGCTTGAATTTTCCTTCTCTCTACGTATCTGCCATTTTGTCATAATTTTAAAAAATCAATGTATTAAGTACAATAATGAAAAATTATTATTATTATTTTTTTTGCGGTACGCGGGCCTCTCACTGTTGTGGCCTCTCCCGTTGCGGAGCACAGGCTCCGGACGTGCAGGCTCAGCGGCCACGGCTCATGGGCCCAGCCGCTCCACGGCAAGTGGGATCTTCCCGGACCGGGGCACGAACCCGTGTCCCCTGCATCGGCAGGCAGACTCCCAACCACTGCACCACCAGGGAAGCCCGAAAAATTATTTTTGAAATTAAACTCAGATTAAATTGTCTAATGAGGGCATTTTATTAAATGAAGTAACAAACCATAACATTTGAACAAAGCATTTTGGTCATTTGTTTTCAACAGTTGTATTGATTTGGGGCTCTCCTGCAAGAGGGATTTCTTTTTGTTCCTATGCTGTAGCGTGTAGTTGTAGTTTATGAAGAAGTTAGATTCTAATGTCAGTGTAAAATGAAAAACACATGTGGTAAGAAGTTATGCTTGAAAATCCCTTAGGATAGGAAAACATACCAATAAGTTCATTTCAGCTTTAGTGTTGGAATAGATTGTTGTTTCTTTTGTTGAACACTAGATGAAGTAGTCAGCCTGCAGTATGAGCTGTGTTGAACACAGCAAAAAGAAAAAAAGTCTTTAAATATAAGAATCACATTCAGCGTGGCATCATGCTCATACCAGGAGAGGCTTGTGGGAACTGAGACCACTGAGGAATCTCACATTTTCTCTAGGATACATGTGCTCTAGTGAGAGGACGTGCGGGGGGTGGGGGTTGTGCTTGGAATAGCCTGAACTGTTTAAATGTTTCTTGTTTCCTTTTTTTTCCTTTGCAAGCTGGATAGTTTAAATCACAAAAGTTAAATGATTTTTTTGTTGCAATTTAATAGACACTAATTTAAAGGGTTTGGTGTTTTTTTTTTCTAAAATATATTTTACCTATAACTCCAATGTTCCTTTGCTTTTCCCTTCAGTAAAGAAGCAAGGTATCAGAGGAGAGCAGCTAGAATCACTGTGATTAACAATGTATTAGTGTCCAACAGAGAAAACAAACTTCAATAGGAATTTGAACAGAGGGGATTTAATATAGGGAGATGGTTAGATGAGTGTTAAGAGCAAAAAGAGAACGTTTTAGTAATCAGTTAAAGAGCTCAGAGAAGGTGTTCTACTGGCCTGGTTCTGAACTTTTGAGGTCAGCCTTGTTGAGCTGCTGATTAGTTCTGGGGGATACTGAAAGAAGCTGGAGGCTGGAACCGATTGCTGCTGCCAGTAACTGGAAGGAAGTCCCCTCACCCATCTTCCTGCTTTCCCATCTCCATTCATTACCTCCACTGGCAAAGCCTAACAGGGAGCCCCCTGGCAGAAGAGTTGGTGAAATACAGTTGCACAGTCTCAGCCTAAGCACCACAGAGCAGTCTAGAGTGGTGGTTTTGGAGTTGAGGGACAGGGAGTAAATTACCTGCACAAGTAGTATAGATTCAAATAATTTAAATAGGGAATCCTGTCCTTACCTTGCCTGTTCAGAAAACATATATTGATTATCTTCTGTGTGCCAGACCTTCTGCTAGGGATTAGGGATAGAAAAATGAAGCGAATAGGGTCTCTTATTCAATTGAATAAGCAGAGATGACAAACTACCATACAGTGTGTTAAATGCAGTAACAGATAAGTGATATGCTTTGGGAACCCAAAGGACATAGCAACCTACTTGCCTCTTCTCTTCCCAGCTAAACCTAATGACTACTGTTTTTATTTGGTATCTTGATCAAATCCAATTTCATTCTGTTTGACTGCTGTCCTATGAAAGCTGTTTCTCTGAGATGCCTCAGATTTATCATGTAGTTATTGTCATTAGTTAAGCATTTCTCTGCTTTATTTTTCTAGATTATAAAGATCATCATTTTCTCTGTACTTATAGCCTAGCCTAGTATTTCACCCATAGAAGATGTTTGAGGAATATTTATTTTTGCAGTGGATAATGGGAATTAAAGTATTGCTCATTACCTTTGTAGATATTGTTTCCTCCTTCCAAGGTCACTAGAAAATAGTTTGGCTAGAGTGTTATGGTTTTATAGATATGAGAATTGAAAGATTTAAATAATTGGTTCATATAAACTATATAGTACAAGTAACTGATCTACAGATAGGACTTTGGATTTCTGATGTGTTGTATTCCAGATCCAGCAGTTTTGGCAGGGATTTTGTTTGATGGCTAAATAAAATCCTCTTCTACTTCTCATTTTAGAGCTTAATGTTCCAAAATCTCAAATTATTTGGGGGTGGGGGGAGGAAGAAAAGAAGCCCCTCATTTTATTTCTTAAAAATAAAAACATCATGCAGTTTCTATTTACATTGTTCTTTTTCGTTGTCTACTGTTTTCTTTTTTCTACTCACTGTGTTGATTACACTACCTCTATTAGCTATTGTAAAATGTGCAAATCTGCATACTTCATTTCGACTTCTTTTTTAGAAGAGTGTTCTGCGTGTTTCCCCCACCATACACAGACTATGTTGATTTAACTTAAAACCAACTGATTTTTCACTTATAAAAAGATGTATGCCTCCATGCCAGTAATTGCATTAAATCCTCACTATTTACACTATTTACTGTATAGAGTCTAATTCAGTCTGGGACGGCTGTCTGTATAGAGTCTAATTCAGTCTGGGACAGCTGTCTGTATAGAGTCTAATTCAGTCTGGGATGGCTGTCTTGGAATCCAGCCAAATGTTTTGTAGGCTTTCCTGTATTACAGAAGGGGTAGTGTTGTGTATAGTAGAAGGAGCTTCAGAATTGAAGGCAGGAGACTTGGTTTCTAGGTCTGGTTCCACTACTAGCAAGATTCTTGGCCTTTCTGTTTTCTTTTCTATAAAAATAATAATAAAAAAATAGCACTCCCATTGACCTTCCATGTTATTTGTAAAGGTTTAAGAGGTAATGTAAAGAGCGTTGTAAATGTAAGAGGGTGTATTTGAAGAAAGAGAGAGGGACAGATTGATCTGTGGCATGGATCTTGAGAGAGAGAAAGACAGAGATTGATCTGTGGCATGGTTGTGTGTCTACTTTCAAGTTTTTGAGTCTCCATATTTAAAAGAAGATTTTTAGGGTGAAATGGAGTGTGGGAGGAGTTGTGGATGTCCTATAACCCTACTTTTCCTAAGTCTGGTCAATAGTGTAGTATTCCCAATCTCCTTAAATAATTGTCTGTTAAGGTTGATGTGCTTCATTAATTTCCTTCCACCAGGGCTAAATATCGTATGTCATGAGCAATACCCCAAATTTATACACTTAGGCACAGAACTACCACTTTGCAGATTGTTTAAATGAAAAGGGCCTAAGGGAGTAGAAGAAATAGATGCTGTTACTATTTTGACTGGAAATTACCTATTTTGGTTTTGTTTTATTTATGTTGTTTTATAATAACAATTACAGAAAATCTCTGTGCTTTTATTTATTTTTTTGGTTACGTCAGGTCTTAGTTGCGGCACGCGGGCGCTTTAGTTGTGGCATGTGAACCCTTAGTTGCTGCTTGCATGTGGGATCTAGTTCTCTGAACAGGGATCAAACCTGGGCCCCCTGCATTGGGAGCTTGGAGTCTTAACCACTGCACCACCAGGGAAGTCCCTCTCTGCGCTTTTAAAAAGACACTTAGCAAGATTAGAAATTATACCTGTTGTTTAGTTTTTTTTATTAACACCTTTATTGGAGTATAACTGTTTTACAATGGTGTGTTAGTTTCTGCTGTATAACAAAGTGAATCAGCTATACATACACTTATATCCTCACATTTCCTCCCTCTTGCATTTCCCTCCCACCTTCCCTGTCCCCCCCCTCTAGGTGCCGCCAGGTGGACACAGAACATGGAGCTGATCTCCCTGTGCTGTGCAGCTGCGCCCCACTAGCTATCTATTTTACGTTTGGTAGTGTATATATGTCCATGCCACTCTCTCACTTCGTCCCAGCTTACTCTTCCCCTCCCCATGTCCTCAAGTCCATTCTCTAGGTCTGCATCTTTATTGCTGTCTTGCCCCTACGTTCTTCAGACCCTTTTTTTTTTTTCAGATTCCATATATATGTGTTAGCATATGGCATTTGTTTTTCGTTTTCTGACCTCACTCTGTACGACAGTCTCTAGGCCCATCCACCTCATTGCAAATAACTCAATTTAGTTTCTTTTTATGTTGTTTAGTTCTAATGAATTTAATTTCTTATCCTTGATCTTAAAAGTTTCTTTTCTTTGTGGGTAAATATGAACAATTTTTTTTGAATTTTATTTTATTTTTTTATATAGCAGATTCTTATTAGTTATCCATTTTATAGATATTAGTGTATATATGTCAATCCCAATCTCCCAGTTCATCACACCACCACCACCACTATCACACCCCACCACTTTCCCCACTTGGTATCCATACATTTGTTCTCTACATCTGTGTCTCCATTTCTGCCCTGCAAACAGGTTCATCTGTACCATTTTTCTAGGTTCCACATATATGCGTTAATATACAATATTTGATTTTCTCTTTCTGACTTCACTCTGTATGACAGTCTCTAGATCCATCCACGTCTCCACAAATGACCCAATTTCATTCCTTTTTATGGCTGACTAATATTCCATTGTATATATGTACCACATCTTCTTTATCTGTTCGTCTGTCGACGGACATTTAGGTTGCTTCCATGACCTGGCTATAGTAAATAGTGCTGCAGTGAACATTGGGGTGCATGTGTCTTTTTGAATTATCGTTTTCTCTGGGTATTTGCCCAATAGTGGGATTGCTGGGTCCTATGGTAATTTTATTTTTAGTTTTTTAAGGAAGGGCCATACTGTTCTCCATAGTGGCTGTACCAATTTACATTCGCACCAACAATGCAAGAGGGTTCCCTCTTCTCCACACCCTCTTCAGCATTTGTTGTTTGTAGATTTTCTGGTGATGCCCATTCTAACTGCTGTGAGGTGATACTTCATTGTAGTTTTGATTTGCATTTCTCTAATAATTAGTGATGTTGAGCAGCTTTCCATGTGCTTCTTGGCCATCTGTATGTCTTCTTTGAAGAAATGTCTACTTAGGTCTTCTGCTCATTTTTTGATCGGGATGTTTGTTTTTTAATATTGAGCTGCATGAGCTGTTTATATATTTTGGAGATTAATCCTTTGTCCGTTGATTGGTTTATGAATATTTTCTCCCATTTTGAGGGTTGTCTTTTCATCTTGTTTGTAGTTTCCTTTGCTTTGCAAAAGCTTTTAAGTTTCATTAGGTCCCATTTGTTTATTTTTGTTTTTAATTGCATTACTCTAGGAGGTGGATCAAAAAAGATCTTGCTGTGATTTATGTCAAAGAGTGTTCTTCCTATGTTTTCCTCTAAGAGTTTTGTAGTGTCCAGTCTTACATTTAGGTCTCTAATCCATTTTGAGGGTTTTTTTGTGTGTATGGTGTTAGGGAGTGTTCTGATTTGATTCTTTTACAGGTAGCTGTCCAGTTTTCCCAGCACCACTTATTGAAGAGGCTATCTTTTCTCCATTGTATATCCTTGCCTCGTTTGTCATAGATTAGTTGACCATAGGTGCGTGGGTTTATCTCTGGGCTTTCTATCCTGTTCCATTGATCATTATTTCTGTTTTTGTGCCAGTACCATACTGTCTTGATTACTGTAGCTTTGTAGTATAGTCTGAAGTCAGGGAGTCTGATTCCTCCAGCTCCGTTTTTTCTCTCAAGACTGCTTTGACTATTCGGGGTCCTTTGTGTCTCCGTACAAATTTTAAGATTTTTTTGTTCTAGTTCCATAAAAAATGCCATTGGTAATTTGATAGGGATTGCATTGAGTCTGTAAATTGCTTTGGGTAGTATAGTCATTTTTGCAATATTGATTTTTCTAGTCCAAGAACATGGTATATCTCTCCATCTGTTTGTATCATCTTTAATTTCTTTCATTAGTGTCTTACAGTTTTCTGCATACAGGTCTTTTGTCTCCCTAGGTAGGTTTATTCCTAAGTATTTTATTCTTTTTGTTGCAGTGGTAAATGGGAGTGTTTCCTTAATTTCTCTTTCAGATTTTTCATCATTAGTGTATAGGAATGCAAGAGATTTGTGTGCATTACTTTTGTATCCTGCAACTTTACCAAATTCATTGATTAGCTCTAGTAGTTTTCTGGTGGCATCTTTAGGATCCTCTATGTATAGTATCATGCCGTGTGCAAACAGTGACAATTCTACTTTATCTTTTCCAATTTGTATTCCTTTTATTTCTTTTTCTTCTCTGATTGCAGTGGCTAGGACTTCCAAAACTATGTTGAATAATAGTGGCGAGAGTGGACATCCTTGTCTTTTTCCTGATCTTAGAGGAAATGCTTTCAGTTTTTCACCATTGAGAATGATGTTTGCTGTGGGTTTGTTGTATATGGCCTTTATTATGTTGAGGTAGGTTCCCTCTATGCCCACTTTCTGGAGAGTTATCATAGATTGGTGTTGAATTTTGACAAAAGCTTTTTCTGCATCTATTGAGATGATCATATGTTTTTTATTCCTCAGCTTGTTTACATGGTGTATTACATTGATTTGCGTATTTTGAAGAATCCTTGCATCCCTGGGGTAAATTCCACTTGATCATGGTGTATGATCCTTTTAATGTATTGTTGGATTCTGTTTGCTAGTATTTTGTTGAGGATTTTTGCATGTATATACATGAGTGATGTTGGTCTGTAATTTTCTTTTTTTGTAGTGTCTTTGTCTGGTTTTGGTATCCGGGTGATGGTGGCCTCATAGAATGAGTTTGGGATTGTTTCTTCCTCTGCAATTTTTTGGAAGAGTTTGAGAAGGATGGGTATTAGCTATTCTCTAAATGTTTGATAGACTGTGAAGCCATCTGGTCCTGGACTATTGTTTGTTGGAACATTTTTTTTTTTTTTGCGTTACGCGGGCCTCTAACTGTTGTGGCCTCTCCCGTTGTGGAGCACAGGCTCCAGACGCACAGGCTCAGCGGCCGTGGCTCATGGGGCCAGCTGCTCTGCGGCATGTGGGATCCTCCCGGACCAGGGCACAAACCCATGTCCCCTGCATCGGCAGGCAGACTCTCAACCACTGCGCCACCAGGGAAGCCCCTGTTGGAACATTTTAAATCACAGTTTCAATTTCATTACTTGTGATTGGTCTGTTCATATTTTCCATTTCTTCCAGGTTGTCTGTTTTATTGGCATAGAGTTGCTTGTAGTAATCTCTCATGATCCTTTGTATTTCTGCAGTGTCAGTTTTTACTTCTCCTTTTTCATTTCTGATTCTATTGATTTGAGTCTTCTCCCTTTTTTTCTTGATGAGTCTGGCTAATGGTTTATCTATTTTGTTTATCTTCTCAATGAACCAGCTTTTAGTTTTACTGATCTTTGCTATTGTTTCCTTCATTTCGTTTTCATTTATTTCTGATCTGATTCTTTCCTTCTGCTAACTTTGGGGTTCTTTTGTTCTTCTTTCTCTACTTGCTTGAGGTGCAAGGTTAGGTTGTTTATTCGAGATGTTTCCTGCTTCTTAAGGTGGGCTTGTATTGCTATAAACTTCCTTCTTAGAACTGCTTTTGCTGCATCCCATAGGTTTTGGGTCGTTGTATCTCCATTGTCATTTGTTGTCATTTGTTTCTAGGTATTTTTTAATTTCCTCTTTGATTTCTTCAGTGATCACTTCGTTATTAAGTATGTATTGTTTAGCCTCTGTGTGTTTGTGTTTTTTACGTTTTTCTCCTTGTAGTTGATTTCTAATCTCATAGTGTTGTAGTCAGAAAAGATGCTTGATATGATTTCAGTTTTCTTAAATTTACTGAGGCTTTATTTGTGACCCAAGATGTGATCTATCCTGGAGAATGTTCCGTGCGCACCTGAGAAGCAAGTGTAATCTGCTGTTTTTGGATGGAATGTCCTATAAATATTAATTAAATCTATCTGGTCTGTTGTGTCATTTAAAGCTTCTGTTTCCTTATTTATTTTCATTTTGGATGATCTGTCCATTGGTGTAAGTGAGGTGTTAAAGTTCCCCACTATTATTGTGTTACTGTCGATTTCCTCTTTCATAGCTGTTAGCAGTTGCCTTATGTATTGAGGTGCCCCTATGTTTGGTGCATATATATTTATAATTGTTATATCTTCTTCTTGGATTGATCCCTTGGTTATTATGTAGTGTCCTTCCTTGTCTCTTGTAACATTCTTTATTTTTATTTATTTATTTATTTTTTTGCGGTATGCGGGCCTCTCACTGTTGTTGCCTCTCCCGTTGCGGAGCACGGGCTCCGGACGCGCAGGCCCAGCGGCCATGGCTCACGGGCGCAGCCGCTCTGCGGCACGTGGGATCTTCCCGGACCGGGGCACGAACCCGTGTCCCCTGCATCGGCAGGCGGACTCTCAACCACTGCGCCACCAGGGAAGCCCCCATTCTTTATTTTAAAGTCTATTTTATCTGATATGAGTATTGCTATTCCAGCTTTCTTTTGATTTCCATTTACATGGAATATCTTTTTCCATCCCCTCACTTTCAGTCCTAGGTTTGATGTGGGTCTCTTTTAGACAGCATATATATGGATCTTGTTTTTTTATCCATTCAGCAAGCCTGTGTTTTTTCGTTGGAGCATTTAATCCCTTCACATTTAAGGTAATTATAGATATGTATGTTCCTATGAAGATTTTCTTAATTGTTTTGGGTTTGTTTTTGTAGGTCCTTTTTTTCTCTTGTGTTTCCTACTTAGAGAAGTTCCAAATGCTCTACAAGCATTTGTTTTAGAGCTGGTTTGGTGGTGCTGAATTCTCTTAGCTTTTGCTTGTCTGTGAAGCTTTTGCTTTCTCCATGGAATCTGAATGAAATCCTTGCCAGTTAGAGTAATCTTGGTTGTAGGTTCTTCCCTTTCATCACTTTAAATATGTCATGCCACTCCCTTCTGGCTTGTAGAGTTTCTGCTGAGAAATCAGCTGTTAACCTTATGGGAGTTCTTTTGTATGTTATTTGTTGTTTTCCCTATTGCTTTCAGTAATTTATCTTTAATTTTTGCCAATTTGATTATTATGTGTCTCGGCATGTTTCTCTTTGGGTTTATCCTGCCTGGGACTCTCTGTGCTTCTTGGACTTGGTGGCTATTTCCTTTTCAATGTTAGGGAAGTTTTCAACTATAATCTTTTCAAATATTTTCTCAGGTTCTTTCTCTCTCTCTTTTGCTTCTGGGACCCCTATAAAGAGAATGTTGTTGTGTTTAATATTGTCCCAGAGGTCTCTTAGGCTGTTTTCATTTCTTTGCATTGTTTTTTCTTTATTCTGTTCCGTGGCAGTGAATTCCACCATTCTGTCTTCCAGGTCACTTATCCGTTCTTCTTCCTCAGTTGTTCTGCTATTTATTCCTTCTAGTGTATATTTCATTTCCGTTATTGGATGTTTGTTCTTTAATTTTTCTCACTGTTTGTTCTTTAATTCTTTTAGGTCTTTGTTAAACATTTCTCGCGTCTTCTCGATCTTTGCCTCCATTCTTTTTCCGAAGTCTTCGATCATCTTCACTGTCATTATTCTGAATTCTTTTCCTAGAAGGTTGCCTGTTTCCACATCATTTAGTTGGTTTTCTGGGATTTTATCTTGTTTCTTTATCTTGTACGTAGCCCTCTGCCTTTTCATCTTGCCTGTTTTTCTGTGAATGTGGTTTTTGTTCCACAGGCTGCAGGATTGTAATTCTTGCTTCTGCTCTCTGCTCTCTGGTGGCTGAGGGTATCTAAGAGGCTTGTGCGAGCTTCCTAATGGGAGGGACTGGTGGTGGGTAGAGCTGTGTTTTGCTCTGGTGGGCAGAGCTCAGTAAAACTTTAATCCTCTTGTTTGCTGATGGGTGGGGCTGGGTTCACTCCCTGTTGGTTGTTTGGCCTGAGGCAACCCAACACTGAAGACTACCTGGGCTCTTTGGTGGGGCTAATGGTGGACTCTGGGAGGACTCACGCCAAGGAGTACTTCCCAGAACTTCTGCTGCCAGTGACCTTGTTCTCATGGTGAGACACAGCCACCCCCCACCTCTGCAGGAGACCCTCCAACACTAGCAGGTAGGTCTGGTTCAGTCTCCTGTGGGGTCACTGTTCCTTCCCCTGGGTCCTGATGTGCACACTACTTTGTGTGTGCCCTCCAGGAGTGGAGTCTCTGTTTCCCCCAATCCTGTCAATGTCCTGCTATCCAATCCCGCTAGCCTTCTAATCTGATTCTCTAGGAGTTCCTCCTCCCATTGCTGGCCCCCAGGTTGGGGAGCCTGACACAGGGCTCAGAACCTTCACTCCGGTGGGTGGACTTCTGTGTTATAAGTGTTCTCCAGTTTGTGAGTCACTCACCCAGCAGTTACAGGAACTGATTTTATTGTGATTGCACCCCTCCTACCATGTCATTGTGGCTTCTCCTTTGTCTTTGGATGTGGGGTATCTTTTTTGGTGAGTTCCAGTGTCTTCCTGTCAGTGATTGTTCAGTTAGTTGTGATTCTGGTGCTCTCGCAGTGAGAGCACATCCTTCTACTCCGCTATCTTCAGTGTTGATCTTAAAATTTTTAACTGACATATTTGTGAAGAAAACATGCCTCATAGAATTAGTGGAAAGATGCTTTTTTATTTTTGTGAGGTACTGTTCTGTAGGAATGTTTCCTCTTGTGATTGTAAAGTAATGGAAGCATGTTAAAGGCTCTCAAATATTGATAGTTGAATTTTGTCTAAAATATTAAGACTAAATTTCTCCATTCTTAATGTTATTATGATCAGTTACGTTTGTATTTAGATGTGGGTCTCATTTACCAGTTTGAGTTAACTAGTCATAATTTATCAGTTTAGTGTCCTGAAATATTTTTTTTTTCCTGAGAAGTCTCTATAACTTGAAAATTTAATGTTACAGTTTTGTATAATTTAAATAGCATGATTGTCAATTCCAGTTTATTTTATTCTGAAGCCTTTGAGTCAAGGATACTGGAATAATTGATTTAGGAGAATTAAGACAATACGGTTGTGCCAGTGAGAAAAAAACAGTTTCACAGAGTCAAGAAGCTGTCATTCACTTCTTAAATGGATTCTTTTTAGTTTTAATCCCTATGTGCAAAATAGTGCTTAGTCCTTTCAAAAGTAACTAAGAGCTAAGAATGGGAAAAAATCCATGAATTAAGTTGTCTTTTTAATGAAATATAATAACTTTCAGTTGTCACTTTATTAGTTAAAATTTTTTTACTGGAAAATTTAAGAAATGGAAAAAATCATGCTTTCAATACTCAGTTTTAATTGCTCTTAAATTTTGATGTATTTCCCTTTGGAAATAAATTTTAACCTTTGGCTTCTGTTTTGTTTGAAACATAATTTTAACTATCTTTTGTATATAGACTTAAATTTATGTTTATTTTAAAATCTAACTTTAGGTATCACTAACATTTTCTATGCCATATTTGGTAACATTTTTGATGATTACATAATATTTCAGGTGGATGTACCATAGTGTATTTATACACTTCCTTGTGGTTGGATCCTAAGGTTCCTTTTAGCTTTATGTTGATGGTAGGGAAGTACAACATTCATTGTGGCAACCAGATGGAAGTAATTAACAGGTAGTACCTATTGTCTCCATAAGTTTATCTTTGCAAGAATAAACCTGTGTTTTTTTTTAATTGAAGTATAGTTGATATACAGTGTTGTGTTCATTTTTGCTGTACAGCAGAGTGATTCAGTTATATGTATACATACGTTCTTTTTTATATTCTTCTCCATTATGGTTTATCACAGTATATTGAATATAGTTAGTAGGACCTTGTTATTTATCCATTCTATACATACTAGTTTCCATCTGCTAACCCCAACTCCCAATCCTTCCCTCCCTCACTCCCCTCCCCCTTGGCAACCACAAGTCTGTTCTCTACGTCTGTGAGTCTGTTTCTGTTTGATAGCTAGGTTCGGTTGTGTCACATTTTAGATTCCACATTTAAGTGATATCATATGGTATTTGTCTTTCTGACTTTACTTCGTATGATAGTCTCTAGGTCTTTCCATGTTGCTGCAAATGGCATTATTTCATTCTTTTTTTTTTTTATCTCTGAGTAATACTCCACTGTATATATATATACCACATTTTCTTTACCCATTTATCTGTTATAGACACTTAGCTTGCTTCCATGTTTTGGCTATTGTAAATAATGCTTCTGTGAACATTGGGTTGCATGTATCTTTTCGAATTATAGTTTTGTCTGGATATGTGCCCAGGAGTGGGATTGCTGGATCATATGGCAACTCTGTATTTTTAGTTTTTTGACGAACCTCCATACTGTTCTCCATAGTAGCTGTACCAGCTTACATTCCCACCAACAGTGTGTAGGAGGGTTCCTTTTTCTCCATATTCTCTCCAGCATTTGTTATTTGTAGACTTTATGATGGTCATTCTGACTGGTATGAGGTAGTATCTCACTGTAGTTTTGATTTGCATTTCTCTAATAGTTAGCCATGTTGAGCATCTTTTTGTGTGCCTGTTGGCCATCTGTATGTCTTCTTTGGAGAAATGTGTCTTTAGGTCTTCTGCCCATTTTTCGATTGAGTTGTTTGCTTTTTTGTTGTTGAGTTGTATGAGCTGTTTATATATTTTTGAAATTAATCCCTTGTCAGTTGCATCATTTGCAAATATTTTCTTCCATTCCATAGGCTGTCTTTTAGTTTTGTTTATGGTTTCTTTTCCTGTACAAGAATTTGTAAGTTTGATTGGGTCCTATTCATTTATTTTTGCTTAAAATAAACCTGTCTTTGATGGCAGTGGCTGTTGTGCAGTACAGCTGAATAAAACTGAGAAGCAGTTAGAGGTAGCCTCCGTTTCCCTGTTTAAGATTTGGAATTCTTTTTTAGACAGTGTGTAGCAAGTGTTTTTGACCTTCAGTCAAAGGATCTCTTAAGGATCCATGAGTAGTCTGGAATTTTGCTTGTGTGTTCTTTTGTATTTTTTATTTTTGTATTCTGCACCCCACCCCCCAGAGATGAGAGTTCCTAGCTTTCATCAGAGTCTCAAGGGGCATATAGACTCAGAAAAGTTAAGGGCCATGGACTTACAGGATTTTGTTTAAAAAGTGGAGGTAGAGGGAAAACTGTATTTAAAAAGTGCCTGTAAACAGTAAAACAGTGTCTGTTGTATCAAATTACTGTTAGTTTTCCTTTCCGTTTATTGTTCAATAATATTGAATCAGTTTTCCTTAGGAGAGAAAGGGTTTTGCTGCTTTCGCTACTTAAATTCTTCTTTACTGTAGTATTATTATGGTTTTCTTTTTTTAACATTGGTTATTTGAGGAACTCACATTAAGATTTTCAAAGTCTAATTGCTAATAAATAACTTTGCCCTAATAGACATATACATATGTCTATATATTTTTAACGTATACATATTTAAATATCTTTTTAAATTGCTAACCAGGAACTCTGCCGTAATGGACATTAAAAATATATGTATACACACACACACACATATATATCACCTAAAACATGCTCATTTTACAGATAAAGAGAATAAGAGGTATATATCGACTTGCTCAGTCATGTTGATTTCTAGTATATATGAGCTATGCCAGATTTTTGCTGCTTTCATGAATCTAGAGGTTATGCTAATCTTTATATTTATTAGAGCTATAAGACATCTTTCTATCCTTAAAGTTTCTGGTTTCTTTTTTCTACATCTAAGACCCTGGCTTTTGAAACTTCAGGAGCTGCTTTTTGCCAGTTTTAAACTTTTTTTGATGCAAGTTGCAGACACCAGGAGATAGGGGCAGAAGAGAAATCAGTTTACCTTTTGAAATTGTATCAAGAGCCCAAAATGAGAATTGAGGTCTCCTGAATCCCAGTCTGGCTGCTACTGTTTTCCATAACAGTTGCTTTTCTGCAAAAGAAAATCTACCCTAAGTAAAGGGACACCAGAAACACATTCTTTACTTCTCCAGTCTTATCTATTGTTTTAAAACTGTTAAAATCTGTGCTTGTTGTATTTTGGTGATAATAGTAATAGGAGTTGAAAAATGGAGGGAAACCCCCTCTACAAACTCCAGCAACTCCATGTTATCTTCTAAAATAGAACTTTTACATAGCTATAATTGTAGCACAAATGCAAGTTAGTGGCCTCTCTCATCTCTTTACCTTACAAGTATTACTACTTATTGCATATGGTATTAATAATTGTTATTTTTAATGATTGAAGAAATTTCCCGGTGTTGATGTTTCAGCAGATGTCTCCATGCTGGATGGCATTATTATTGTAGTAGTAGTAATAATAATAATTGGCGTGGTAGTTAAAGGCATGGCTTTCTTAGTCAGATAGACCTGAGTTTGAGTCTTTCCTCTGACCCTGTGAGACCTTTAAACAAGTTGCTTGCTTGTTTGTTTATTCAGTTATTTATATTTTGGCTTGATTTCCTTATTTATTAAATGCGGCCAGTAATAGTACATATTTCATAGGGTTGTTAGGATTAAGCAAGATTTCATCTAAAGTGGTAAATACTCTGTAGATGTTACCTATTATTATTAATAGCATTATTTTCTAGGACTGGTATTACTGGGTGCAAGAATATGAATGTTTTGTATCTCTGGAAATGGATTGCCTAGCTGTTTTCTGAAAGTGTTATTCCAGTTGCTGTTGGGAGAATGTGGAGGCATCAGCCTTCAGCTTTCTTATCTTTCTCAATCTTATTTTTTCTTTTCTGCCCTTGTCAGAAATTTAGACCCTGTTGATATATTTTCCGTGATACAGGGAATGTTGCTGTTACTTTGTACATTGTTACTTGCTAAAGCTAATGTGTGTTCATCAGCACTTCTGCTGCTTCTGACAGGAATCTGCACTTGATAGGCATTTCTCTTCCCAAGAAAGGATGACAACCTTGGTATACCACTTTTCAAAAGTTGTTAACGTTGGACTTCCGTAGTGGTCCAGTGGTTAAGATGCTGAGCTTCCAAAGCAGGGGGCGTGGGTTGGATCCCTGGTCAGGGAACTAAGATCGCATATGCTGTGCAGTGCAGCCAAAAAAAAAGTTGTTAACATCTATTCTGACATGTTGGGTTTTGGACTAAAAGTCGTTAGTTACTAGAATTCTCTTTTTAGCTTTGCCGTTAATGATAAGCATATGTAAATCTTTAAGCTTTGCTTTATGCTTTACTTGTGTTTCATATCTCTCTCTCAAAGATAGAAATACAAATCTGTTTCTGCCGTTACATCTGCAGATTTTTATTGGGAGCCAACCATGTATGCTGATGGCATAGAGCAACAGTCCACAGTTAGTAGTAAGCTGGTTACACACGTCAGTATGCTCCCCTGTTTACAGTTTCCTGTAATCTGGGTACGGATGTGAAGTGAAGTTGGTACTCCCTCTTGCTCTACTTAGGAACTCAGAATTTTTCTGCTCTGCTCAGCAAATTATCAATGTCCTTTGTGTCTCTTGGTCTTGTAGCATGGGGAGAATGAAAATTAATCTCTCTCTAAGAATGTGGTTAGTTTGTGGTATAGAGTTGGTGCATGTTCAGGGCTGAGGACCTAGATTATGCTAGAGTTTGAGGTCTAAACTATAGTACTAGTGAGTCAGTAGTTTGGCAGTAGGTGGCTAGATTCAAATCATTGGTTGAAGCAGTTGACTGGGAACCCCTTAGGCAAGCAGAGGTTGATACATGTTAGAAGAGTTACAAAATCCAGACTGGCAGATGAGAACCAGGAGGTAAAGTGCCACTGTTAAGGACTGTCTTGTCAGAGGGAGAGACAACTAAGAATTCAGGAAATCAACAAAAATGGGAGGTTCTGACCAAATGGAGCAAAGAAGAAAAAAATAAGGAGGAAAAAGCAAACAAAACCCTCCACGTGTACAGCCTCTAGCACAAAGATACCAGTTCAGAGGAAAATCTATAGGTAGCTCACTGTTTAAAATATGTATGCAAGCATACCAGATGGATGTGGAGAGCTATGGTATCAGCTCTTTTCTTTAAGACAAGGAAAAAAGTGCAGAAAGCCTTGTATATGACTTGGAATGCTAGACGTGTGAACTTTAATGCACAATATGCCTCTTTTTGACCTGCTTTGAAAAGAGTGGAGGAAATGACTGGTCGAGGTTGGTTGAAGTGTTCAAGTTGAAAGAAGTTGCTAAAGGTAGAATACCTTCTTAGCTCAAGAGGACAAGACTGTGTTAAGCATTGTACTATTAAGGATATTTAAGCAAGATTTTTTTTTTTTTTTTTTTTTTTTCCGGTACGCGGGCCTCTCACTGTTGCAAGTCTCTCCCGTTGTGGAGCACAGGCTCCGGACGCGCAGCCTCAGAGGTCATGGCTCATGGGCCCAGCCGCTCCGGAGCATGAACCTGTGTCCCCTGCACTGGTAGGCAGACTCTCAACCACTGCACCACCAGGGAAGCCCTTAAGCAAGCTTTTTGATCCACAAAATATGAGAGCTAAGGGGGCTCTTGATATTACTTAATGTAAATTCTTAAACTTAACAAATAAGGAAATTAGATCCTCAGTTAAAGTAACTAGCCTTAGTTCACCCAAGAATTTGGAAGCAGACCTTCTTTACTATTTGAATATATCTGTAGAAGATTTGTGGCTATTCCTGTTTCAGTAACCGATCTTCCTATTATCAAATTGTCTCCACCTAGTGGCAACAAATATTTTGCAAGGCTGAGTACAACCACTGGGGAAAAAACTGCTGGGGGCCTTTATTCCTCACTGCTTTTGAGGAAGTCAGCCGGGTGACAGTTGTGTTGTTTTGGGGAAGGGAAAGGAGGAGACAGTGTGCCTAATGCTTAGTACATTTTCCGTAACCTTGTAGGAATTTGTAAACTCTTTATACTTGAATTAGGCAGCACATTTATTGTTGACCATGTAAGAAGTTCATCTGTTAAGCTTGTACTCTTTTCATGTACACACACACACACACACACACACACACACATTATATAAGCAAATATGTATATATACTCACATATATACTTTTTCCCCCTCTTTTCCCATCTTTATAATGAGTTAAAAGATAGCATAACTTCATCAGTGGAGAATAGATGAACTAAACAATAAATGATGTTGGGACAATTGCCAGTGATGTTGGGGGGTGCTCTGTGGAGGGGAACAGGTCCCAACCTTTGTAAAAAATGAAATTCTGAAAGTATTAGGATAAAGTATGGGTGGATGGTGGATATTGTGTACAATTTTAGAGTATGAATTAGCTTTCCAAAGAAGCCATAGAAGAAAAGATAAATACATTAAAAATATATAAAAAATAAAATCTATGGCCTAAAGAAGCCAGAGGCAAAAGACAACAAACTGGGGGAAAATATTTAACAGTCATGACAAGCAAAAGGTCAATTTCCTTAACAGAAAAAGTTCTTACAAATTAATTTTTAAAAAAACTAATAGAAATGGATATGAATAAGTAATTGACAGACCCCCCCCCCCCCAAAATGGCCAACAAAGCTCTGAAAAGATACTCAGCTTCACTCATGGTTGAAGCCTTGCAAATTAAAACAACAGTGAAATATCATTTCCCACCTATCAGATTCGGCAGGCTTTTTAACAAAGTGTTGCTAATTCTTAATTGTTAAAAGGGTACATTGGTCTAGCAATTTAGCAGTATTTGTCTGAATAAAAAAAGTTACCTGCTTTTTGATCCAGTAATTACACTTTTAGGAATTTGCCTAGGCAACATCTTATCTAGCATAATTTTCTGTCAAATGTAAAGTCAACAAAACATACATTAAACTAATAAATGAATGAATGAATGAATGGTAAACCACATCTTTATTGGGGAACAATTTCAGGAACTTAGAGTATCATTTGGAAATGCCAGGAGTTTCCTAAGGTCACTTAAAACTAATCTTCAGCTAGAACAGTTCTCAACCCTGGCTATACATAAAAACCATCCGGTTGACTTTCTAACCATACCAAGAGCCCCAGAAATAATGATTCAGTAGCTCTGAAATGGGACCTTGGTATCAGAATTGTATCAGAGCTCTCCAGGTGATTCCTGTATGCAGCCAAATTTGAGAACTACATCTCTAGATTAAGGTTGTTTTTCCTGTGAATACATTAATTTTCTTCTGGCAGAAGATAAGACTTTATTGGGCAAGTAAGCTGAAGTTCATATTTTTTCCACCTTGTCCCACCCTGCCTTTGACTTTCGCTTACAATTTGGGTTCAGCTGGTACGTTAGTTTCCTATTGCTGCTATGACAAACTACCACAACATGGTGGCTTAAATATAACACAAGTTTGTTATCTTACAGTTCTGACAGCCAGAAGTCCACAGTGGGTCTTGGGGAATTAAAATCAAGGTGTTGACAGGGCTGTGTTCCTTCTGGAGGCTCTAGGGAAGAATTCATATCCTTTTCTTTTTTAGCTTCTAGAGGCTGTCTACACCCTTTTGGCTCATGAATTCTTCCTGCATCGTCAAGCCAGCACTATAGCATCTTCACATTTCTTTCTTTGACTTATACCTCTGCCTCCATCACATTGCCTTGTCTCTTTTAAGGACCCCTGTGATTACACTGGGCCAAATCCAGATAATCCATAAACTCCCCATATCAAGATTGTTGATTTAATCACATTGGCAGAGTCCTTTTTGCCATGTGTGGTAACATGTTCACAAATTCTGGCCACTATTCAGCCTGCCACAGTTGGAGACCTAATTCAGAAGCCGCTAAAAATTTACAAATGGAATATTTTATTGTATTTTAAATTGATATCATATTGCAGCCCAAAGGAAATTAGCTTTTTTATGGTAAGTTATGATTAATGTTCATTGCCCCTCAGAAACAATCTGCAGTTTTTCTTTTATTGTTAGAAATATGGGTTGGATAGGCTAGGCATTCTTGTTTCTATTACAAAATCAATAATAGCTATCATATATTCTTCACAGAATGGTACAAAATAGGTACATACTTTATTTCAACCCTGGCAGGATTTTATACTTTGATATTTGTAGTATCTCCAAAGAGTAGTTCATAGCAGGGTTGAGGTTCACCAGTAGGTTTCTTCCTATTGCTGATGAGTTGTTTTTGAACCAGCTGCAGATAATCCATAAAGATTGATATATGGTGGGATAATTTTAACTACTTCTGTTCCTACACCTGTGAGTTCAGTTAACAAGCCCAGAATTTCCTTTGACCCTTACTCCACTTTTTCTTTTTACACTGCATGTTCCTTTCTCTTATAGTTTTGGCTAATATAAGCTGAAATTTCCCACCAGAACCTTTCTTTCTTCAGATGGTTTTATTCTTCTGGATGACCTTGCATGTACCTTATGTGCAACAAGTTCAGAACTGAATTCAGCTTCTCATCCCTTCCTAGAAGATGCATACCATTTCCTGTTTAAAAAACATTTAAAATATTTTTTTATTGCTGTAAAATATATACTATGTAAAATTTACCATTTTTAATCATTATTAAGCATAGTATTAAGTAGCATTAAGTACATTAACACTGTTAATGTAACTATTACTATTTATTTCCAGAACTTTTTCATCATCCTACACTGTAACTACTCATTACCAATCCACCCCCGCCCCCAGCCCCTAATAACCACTATTCTACTTTCTATGAATTTGACCATTCTAGGTACTTCATATAAGTGGAATCACAATCTTCATTCCTTTGTGTTTGGCTTATTTTACTTAGCATAATGTTATATTTATTTATTTATTTAATAGTTTACTGTATTTTAATAGCAAACTTACAGGAACAGCACAGAAGACAGACAACATTAAAAACATGTACTTGCATGTAGGACAACTCAGAAAAGCATAGTGAATGAATGGAATCTACTATATGATAAAAATGCTACAAACACCATTTAGTTGCAGTCAGTAAGAAATTTACTTGTTTTTTTTTTTTTTTTTTCTTGCGTTATGCGGGCCTCTCACTGCTGCGGCCTCTCCCATTTGCGGAGCACAGGCTCCGGACGCGCAGGCCCAGCGGCCATGGCTCACGGGCCCAGCCGCTCCGCGGCACGCGGGATCCTCCCGAAACGGGGCACGAACCCGCGTCCCCCGCATCGGCAGGCGGACTCCCAAGCACTGCGCCACCAGGGAAGCCCAGAAATTTACTTGTTTTAAAAGAATCCAAATGCTGGCATTGTCCAGAAAAATTTAACAGGTTTATTTATAATTGTTATAAAGTTGAACTGCTGAGACATTTTGACTTGCATTAATGCTTTATGTCCCCTCATTTATATTAAAAATTCACACACAAATGAAAATGGAAAAACTGCCAGTACCTGATTTCTGTCCCCTATTTTTCCAGTCATGTACTTAGGTACTTTTTGACCTCATTGGGGGGTGGGGGGTATCTAACATTCAGAACTACCAGTAACAGGAGGATAGCATTCTTTGATGTGCAAACGTTCTTAATTTTAATAGAGTCCTGTTTATCAGTTTTTGCTTCTGTTGCCTATGCTTTTTGTGTCATATCCAAAAAATCGTTGCCGAGTTCAGTGTCATGAAGAATTTCCCCTGTGTTTTCTTCTAAGAGATTTATAGTTTTAGCTCTTACATTTAGATCTTTTATCCATTTTGAGTTAATTTTTTTATGTGAGATAAGGTAGGGGTGTAACTTCATTCTTTTGCGGGTAGATAGCCATTTTTTTCCAGTAACTTTTGTTGACAAGACTGATCTTTCCCCATTTAATGATCTCGGCACCCTTGTCAACGTAATTGACCGTAATACATGAGGATTTACTTCTGGGCTTTCTATTCGATTCCATTGGTTGGTCTGTATGTGTGTCTTTATGCCAGCACCAAATTATTTTGAATATTGTAGCTTTGTAGCAAGTTTTGAAATTAGGAAGTATGAGTCCTCCAACTTGTTCTTTTTCAAGATTATTTTGGCTATTTGGGGTCCATTGAGATTCTATATGAATTTTAGAGTGAATTTATTTTTTCTGCAAAAAATATTGTTGAGTTTTTGTTAGGGATTGTACCAAATCTGTAGATTGCTTTGGGTAGTATTGTCATCTTAACAATATTAAGTCTTCTGATCTATGAACAAGGGATGGGATATCTTACCATTTATTTACGTCTTTAATTTCTTTTAGCAATGTTTTGTAATTTTCAGTGTACAAATCTTTTTTCTCCTTGGTTAAATTTATTCCTAAGTATTGTTCTTTTTGATGCTTTTGTAAATGGAATTGTTTTATTGATTTCTTTTTCAGACCGTTCATTGTTAGTATATGGAAGATCAGCTGATTTTTGTGTTGATTTCCCGCCCCCCCCCCCACAACTGTTGAATTCATTGATCAGTTCAGTTTTGAACATTTTTTTGGTGGAATCTTTAGGGTTTTCTACATATAAGATCATGGCATCTGTTAACAGATACTTTTACTTCCTTTCTAATTTGGACGCCTTTATTTATTTTTCTTGCCTAATTGATCTGGCTAGAACTTCCAAAAATACGTTGAGTAGAAGTGGTGAAAATACCATTTCCTGTTTTGTTATCTCACTTTCTTAGCATCAACATATTAAAAAACCCACAAGCTTGTGGCTCTACTCTCCTCTTTCCTTATTTCCTATATCCCATGTATTTCACCTTCTCAGTATTCTTCAGCTCTGTCCCTCCTAAGTCATTCTTATTATTACCAGCCCCATTCTAGGCATTTCTTATTTGGATACTAGCCTTTAACTAGTATTCTTGCCTCCCTCATCCTCCACTGTTGCCAGAGTTGGTCTTTTTGTCCTAAATGCAAATCTGATCTT
Source organism: Lipotes vexillifer (assembly GCF_000442215.2). NCBI lineage: Eukaryota > Metazoa > Chordata > Mammalia > Artiodactyla > Lipotidae > Lipotes > Lipotes vexillifer. Next base: position 401,053 of record NW_006777506.1, read on the forward strand.
GTCATTGCACTGTGAATTTCTCCTGACACCTTTGCATGACGTATTGGGCCTCCCCGATCTCACCCACAGTTTAATTCTTCAGCCTCACTCTGTACACTCCCTTTCTCCCTCTTATCACCAATTTATGGTGAACTACTTGGAGTTCCACAAACAACATGCTGAGTTGTGCCTTTGCTTTATGTTGGTCCTTCAGGACTGCTTTCCTTTCCTCAGTTGGTTAACTTCCACTGAACTGTCAACTCTCCTCCAAGGAGGAATGTCTTTCTCCAGGTTTCTTTGTGCTCTTGTAGCATTTATCAAACTGTGTTGAAAATATGTTCAGGGCCCACTAGCCAGTAAACTCATGGAGGGTCTCATTTCCATCATGTGCTGCGGTAGCTCTCAAATGTTTCCTAAACTTTTGAACTCAACTGTTTTTCATTATGGGTCGGTCTGTTAGTGTCTCATATGGGTAGGCAGAGGGACAGAAGGAAAACCAGGCTGCTGCTGATATAACTGGTGTTGACTATTAATAGCCCTTGATAGGTGCTTTCTGAAGTCTTGGGGAGAGACTGAATTGGGCCATTAAAGTATCTGTGGGGGCTTCCCTGGTGGCGCAGTGGTTGAGAGTCCGCCTGCCGATGCGCGGGACGCGGGTTCGTGCCCCGGTCCGGGAAGATCCCACATGCCGCGGGGCGGCTGGGCCCGTAAGCCACGGCCGCTGAGCCTGCGCGTCCGGAGCCTGTGCTCCGCAACGGGAGAGGCCACAGCAGGGAGAGGCCCGCGTACCACAAAAAAAAAAAAAAAGAAAGAAAGAAAGTGTCTGTGGGGGTGGGGAAAGTGAAGGAGTAGTGTTTGAGGAGATGAGATAGTGATGAGAAATATTATAGGAGGGCACAGATCACACTAAATTATCTAGATCTGCATTTTAAATGCTTTAAAAAAATCTTAAAACATTTATTTTTCCTGTAACTATAACTTAATTTTATATAGAGACCAGAAAACATTAAGTCTGTTACCAATAGTACTCAGAAACTTAATTAAGACTGGATAATGAAGATATGGTAAATCACCTTTAAAGGTTCCTGCTTTGTGTTCCACAGCGTGGAAAGATATAATCCAATTAGGAAGTGATTATATTACCTTTTAAAATAAAGCTATTGGGTTACCAAAAGTAATTTAGCTTTTTATTCCAGATGTTTAGTACAATGACAACTTTTCCAATAAAGAACACTTTCTTTGTGTTTTTAGAAACTTACAGAAATTAGTGTCTGTCTTACAGCTGTAGCTTTAGATTAAACTGCTGTGAGTGGCTTTTATGAGGTGATGCCTATTGCAGGCAATGTTATGATGGCAGTTGGATTGCTTAATCAGAATTATTGCACCCTGGTTTGCCTAGTCTTGAATAAATTTCTAAATTCTAACACCTGTATCCTGTGAGCAAGCAGTGTTTTAATTAAGGAACAAATAGTTTGCTCATTCACATGTTGTATAATGTAATGCAAGAGGAAAAGAAAAATGCTGAACGTTGGGAGAGTTAATTTGATGTGACCTTTATTTACTTTATGTTCAGAGATGGCAATAACTATGGAAGAAAAAGATAAATTTCTTGTTACAAAAAAAGAGTTTCATAGTTTTTGTTTCATAGTAGAGAAATAAATCTCAAACAAATGAAGAAAAATGCTTTATAGGAAAATGGGATAATCTTAGTAATTTAAAAGTGATTGTATTTTCTGATACATGGTTCACAGTTTAAAAAACAAATTAAGGAAACAAATCGTATACAGGATAAAGACAGAAGTATTGGCTGTGAGGAGTTAGTTATATACTTACTTTTACTTTTGGCAGTTGTGGTAGGCTGAAAAATGGACCCTCCAAAGATATCCACATCCAAATCCCAGGAATCTGTGATGTTACTTTATTTGGGGGGTGGGGGTCTTTGCAGATGTCATTAAGTTAAAGATTTTGGTATAAAGAGATTCCCCTGGATTATCTGGGTGAGCTCTAAATGTTATTACATTTGTCCTTGTAAGTGAGAGGCAGAGAGAGTTTACATGCAGGAGAGGAGGAGGCATTGTGACCACAGAGGCAAAGATGGGCGTGTTGTGGCCACAAGTCAAGGAATGCCAGCAGTTACTCCAATCTGGAAGAGACAAGGAACAGATTCTCCCATAAGATCTCTGGAGGATGCACAGCCCTGCCAGCACCTTGATTTTGGCCCAGTGATATTGATTTAGGATTTTTGGCCTCCAGGACTGAGCGAGAGAATTTTCTGTTGTTTTAAACCACAAAACTTGTGGTAATTTATTTCAGCAGCTGCAGGAAACTAATACACCAATCTTTCTTCAGAGTATGAATGGACATTTCTATAAATAACTTCATATACCTTAACTCTTTGTTAACTCTTTGTTCTTTTGTGGGGATATATTTATAGCTCAAGCACGTTAGACTGTAGTTCTATTTCAAATACTCTGAATAGACCAGGTAATTTTTATGATTAAAACAACTGGTAAACATTTTTAGGTGCAGAACTTTGAGGTTTTAGCTCAAAATAAGTTACATTTAAAGCTCTTTTTTGGGGAAGAGTGTTTTTATTCATTCTAGAATCTCCCTGGTGACTACTTTCAATAGCTACACTCTGGTGAGAGTACAATTTAGAGTCCTAAAACTTTACAACACAGTGTCAGCCCTTTTGCCTGTGTATCTGCTGTTTGATAAGAATTCTTCTTTCACCTGTACTACAGAAAATGTACACTTGAGGCTTTTATTGAGAATGGAGTTGTGAGTTTTTTATGACCCAGCATGTGTCAGGGAGTCTTTGAGACTTGACACGTTGGTTTATTAGGATTCTGACCAAAGTGTAAAGACCGTATAGATTCTCTACACTTTAGCCCTGTATCCTTAATGATCAGACAGCAGTGTACCTGGCCTATATTAATCTTCTCAAAGATTATATGTGTTTGGGGAAAGAGAAGGATAATTCAAGAAACATCCATTTGAATGCCTCTAAATGTTCTTCAAAGCTGTGGTTCAAGATGCCCTTCTTTATGTCACCTAGTGCCCCTTTTATAAAGAATCCATACGTTTCTAATGGGATTTGAGCCAGAAATGTCTCTATCTAATACTTCTTTTTTTCCCTTAAGCTTCCAGGAGCTACTCTTAGTATTCAGTTACGTACAGGTGACTAGCAGTAAACAACTGACAAAGATATCTGCCCTTTCTGGCAACTTCTGTTTGTTATAGAAAAGGCCTTAAATAAGTAGTCTTGGGAACAAATAAGCCTGTTGATTGATTTTTTTTTTTTAATCACATGAGGCACATGTTCAAGCATTCTTGAGTTCCTTTCTAAAATAATAAAATTATTATTTTTGAAAGGGGTTTTATGTAAAAATTTTTATTTTTAATAAGTTAGGGGGTGGCTAAGTCATTTTTTCCCCTAGTCTTTTACATATTTGGGGCCTGAGAAATAATAATTCCTATTTATTGAAATACAGGAAATTATATCTTTTCAGTTTTATGGGTTATCATTTATAAAATGTCAGACATTTTATATGAACATCTCATTCAACTTTACCAATGACACTGAAAAGTTTTGTCATTTTGCAGATTAAAAAAAAAAAAGCCTTTAGAGGCTGAGATGCTTGTGGATCTATAGCCAGTAACAGCCAGCGTTAGCATGCAAACTCAGGTTGATCCAGTTCCAAAAACACTCTGCTTTCTGGTTGTCTCATTTGTTGTACTATAACATGGATATCCCTAAAATATGAAGTTCTCTGACTTTATGCTTGAAGAATTTATGGTTTAGTGGATCTGTTTTTGAGCCAGAGAATGATCTTCGGAGCAAATGCATGGCCCAGTCAAGGAATTTGAGGGTCTAGGAGGTCTCAAAGAGTTTAATGGAATCTGTATTAGTATTGTCCTTAGTTTTTTTATGTGAAACCTGCTATTTGCCACATCTAACGTCTATAGACTAGACTACGTTTTTTTAATACTCCTCTCAGCCAATTTGAGGATTATAGATGAGAGGTGGGATAAAAATGGCACTTTGGGGATCCTTTACATTACTTTGCTAGGTACTATTAAGAGAATATTTATGTGAGACAATGTTATGATTGATGTCTAAGTCCCTAGATGAGTCTTCAAAAGACTAATCCATAATGTAATTGAATTAGTATACAAATACAAGTTTTCCAATAGTTTAATGTAACTTAAGTATGATATGTTTTTAATGGAAAAACTTAAAGTGGAAATTTTAGTTTCTAAGTTGGGGATTAATGACAAAATAATTTGTATATTCATTTAAAAAAATTTGTCACTCTTCCTAAAGCCTGAATTACAGGATATGTTATACCAATCAAATTCTGTTAGAATGATAAAATTTTGATATCTATATTTGTTCATATTATCCTGAAAGTAGACAAAATTTCTGGGGCCAGGATCGATTTTATAGTAGTAACCACATCAGTTCCCTTTTGCCCCAGTTCTTCACCCCTAGAGTGATGCAGTGAGAGCGGGATGTTCGTTTGGTAGGTGATGAATCCCCCAAATTGATTCTAGGCACTTGTATACAAGTTACCCACCTCTTCTTCTGAGAGAGGGAGAGAGACCTTTGCTCCCAAATATAAACAAATTTTCTTTGGTTACGGAAGGGGAAGATCCTAGGTTCTTAATCTTTGCACTATTAAATGAATGTTTCTGGGGGGAAAATAAGACAAGTCTCAGAATTTACAACCCCTGGAATGTCTCTATACTCTCACAGCTGTCCCACCCTGAAATATAAACACATATCCTAGAGAGGTGAATCTCTTACCTATAAGTTTTCAAAGCTTGTCCTTTGAAGGACAGATTTCTTTGCTCAGAAAGCCCTCACCATGCAGAAACATAGAACTATTTTCTCTGCACGTAGAAAGTAGACCAACTGATAAATCTTCCTTTTTGTTTTATCTTTTCTCATGTTAATTTGAATTGACTTTTTAGTCATGAAAATATGAAATGTTAAGGTTGCCTAATTTGAGCTCCTTTCTTTATGTAGTCATCACCATTGTTGAGTTGTTCAGCAAATACTTATTAACTATTATACTTTAGGCACATTGCAAGGTACTGGGAATATTGTGGTGAATAAGATAGGTAACTACCCTGCTTTCAAGGAGCTTAGAGGCTATAAAAGTGTAATGGTGAAAAACAAACAAGGGAAGACTTGAGAGAATGACAAAGTTAGAATTCTGTTAGAATGCATGAAGGAGCTAGCTGTGGGAATATCGTGGAGGAAGAGAGCATTCTGTTCCAGGTAGAAGGATGGGCTACTGAAAAGATTCTAAAATTAGAATGCGTTTGCCAAGATTGATAAAGATGGCAAATGTGGCTAAAACAGTCAACGGAATTCAGAATTACAAACATATTTAGGTATTTGGATTTCCTTTTTAATTGCTTAAAAGAGGTTGATCACATACATTTTGCTCTACAACTTGCTTTTTTTTTAAACTTAATGTATGATGTATACATATGTTGAATTCCATATCAGTGTGTATAGCTACATAGTATTTTGTACTATGGGTATATTCTAATTGGCCATATTCCCATTGATAAATATATATGTACATGATTTTTTGCTATTACAAATGCTGTGATGACTCTTCATGTATATATATTTATTGCATACCTCTATGAGAATTTTTGTCAGGTAGATTTCCTAAGAGAACCATTATGAGGTCAAAAGTTCGGTGCATTAAAAATTTTGACAGATATAGGCTGCTATGAGTGTTGATGGTTCAACCAGTACCGTACAGTGAGTCTTATTTTTTGATTTGGCCAAAGAGCAGAGAGTTCTTTTGGTGTATTCTTTCATTGGCATCTATTTTTCAGATACTTCTGATTCACAAGTTAATTTTATTAAATTTTTTGAAGGATAAATGAATGGGATTATTTTGTAGTTTAAGGTTACCTTCGTGTGTTAAAATACATGTTGTACTAAAGTTCTAAAAGCTGATGTGTCTACTATTAGACTTATGAAGAATGTGGATAAAATGACATCAACCAGTAAGTTAATTGTATGTTGATGAAAGGTAATAAAGTGAAAAGTAGGGAATGCATTTCCATAGGGATTTCTGTAACAGTCGTGTATAGCTTGATTCAACCAGTTTCCATTTCAAAGAGGACATTCTTAATGCCAAAAACCGCAGTTATGCCTTAAATGCCAAATTGCTCTGTCCCCAAAACCATGCCACTGTACACTTCCAATGATTTGAGAATTCCTGTTTCTGCACACCCTTTTAACACCCAGTATTATCAGTCATCTTAATTTTTGTCAGTATTGCAGACAAAAAATAAGAGCATATGTAGATAGCATTGTCTTGATTTGCAATTTAGTGATTTGTAGTGAAGTTAAGCACAATGTAGTTCTGTTGGCCACTTGTATTCCTCTGTTAATTACCCATTTATCATTTTGCCTATATTGAGTTGTCTTTTAAATTGACCTGGGGGAAGATTTCTTGTGTATTATGGGTTTTGGCCTTTGTTTATTATGTATGTTGCAAATATTTTCTCCCTGTCAGTTGTTTATTTTTAAATGTGCTTATATCTTTCCTTGTTTTTTGTATATAAGTTTAAAACTTTTATGAGGTGAAATGTGAACTATTTTTAAAGCCTTCTGGGTATTGCATCTTGCTTAGGCTGCCTTCCTAATCCCAATCATATGAAGACATTCTACCCTCTTCTAGCTCTTTCATATAGTTTTTTAAAAATGCTTAACCCTTCTAGAATTTTTTTATTCATTTATCTGTGTAGGTACATCTGATTTAATTCAAAAAACTTAAAACTTTGTGTTATCCCTCTGATTTAAAGTATCCTAAATTACATAAATTCACATGCTTTTGAACCCTCTGTTTTGTGCATTATTTCATTCATCTTTCTGCATTAATTCATTCGTCTTTTCTTCGGACCATAGTGTTGCTTTTTATTAGGCTTTATTGTTAGATGTAAGGTAAGCCTCACTGATTATTTTTCTCTTTTAAAATATCCTGGGTATTCTTGTGCATCTTCTAAGTGAACCTTAGAATCACTTTATCTATTGATATTTTGATTGGGATTGCCTTACATTGGATTTATATGTTTATACAATTTAGGTCTTCTTTAATGGCCTTCAGTTAAGTTGTAGAGTTTTGTCTGGTCAATATGTTTTTGAAATTTACTCCTAAATATTTCATAGTTTTTGTTGCCATTGTGAATGGTTGTGAATGGGAGCTATTAAAAAGTACATTTCTAAGTGGTTATTCCTGGTTTATAGGAAACCTGTGGCTTTTTGGCCTGGTTTTCTCTCCTCAAGCCAAACATGTTACTGCCTTTTTTTTTTTTAGGTCTAGTAGTTTTTCATTTGATGCTACTGGACGTTCCAGGTAGCTATATTATCTGCAGCTGATAATTTTGTCATTTCTTCTTCCAGTGTGTGTATGTGTGTCTCTCTCTTTTTTTTTTTTTTGTGGTGGCAATAATTTAGGACTTCCAGCAGAATGTTGTAGGGCAGTCGTGTTTTGCTCCTGACTTTTTAATAGGAATCTTCAAAAGTTTTAACTTTAGGGCTTCTGGCGTATTTTCATCAAGTTAAGGATATTTCCATTTATTTCTAACTTTTTAAGACTTTTAATTAGGAATAGTTGAATTTCTTAAGTGTATAAAGATGAATATAGCATTCCCTAATAATCTAATTTAAAAATCTGTTTTATATCTATGTGCATTTTCTAACGTTTTTTTTCCCTTTTGATTATGTCAGAAATTTAGCTATTGGATTAGCTGTATCAGGTTACTAAATTTTGCTTTCATGAACAAGTCCTTTTTTTTCTTCTTCTTCTTTTTTTTTTTTTTTTTTTTTTTTTTTTTTTTTTTTTTTTTTTTGCAGTATGCGGGCCTCTCACTGTTGTGGCCTCTCCCATTGCGGAGCACAGGCTCCGGACGTGCAGGCTCAGCGGCCATGGCTTATGGGCCCAGCCACTCCGCGGCATGTGGGATCTTCCCGTACCGGGGCACGAACCTGTGTCCCCTGCATTGGCAGGCGGACTCTCAACCACTGTGCCATCAGGGAAGTCCTCCATTTTTTTTTAAAGCAGTTGTTTCTGTTTGATTTATGCTTTTATAATGATCATTTTTCCCTTTTACTTAATTAGGTTCATATTCTAATTTCTAATGCTTGGTTCGTATTTTTTTCCACTCTCCATGGTTTTATTACTTAAAAATTGAAGGTTATAAGTATTTCTGAAGGACATTTTTCTCATTACACATCCCATACATTTTGATAAGGTTGTATTTTCACTTTATTAATTTATAAAGAACATATAGTGTCAATTTTGCTTTCCTTTTTAACCCATTCCAGTGTGGCTTTTGCCCCTCAGCTTAACCCCATTTGATTCTTGGGAAGATCACCATCATGGCCCCTTCTTTAGTTCTGTAAAACCTCTTCTTGTGTATTTTCCCATTTACTTACCTGTCACACTGAACTTTCTGTCTTTCCGACATGTCTGTTCCTTTGAAGTCCTTCCTTGATCCTCTGTTTTTAATAGCTCCTTTTCTCTTCTTGATTATATAAACCAATGCCCTTTTTTGTATCTCTTATTTAGAACTTAAGAATTTTTAATTTATTGTGTACATACTTGTGTTTACTGCTATCATTCTTAGCACCTTGTACAGTGCATGGGGTGCAATGGATAATCAGTATTTGAATGAGTGAGTAAATGATATGTAATCTTATGAAAGGATTGGGGTAGGGAGAGAGGGACCTATCCAGATATATAGGCCTTTTGTCAGGGCAGATCAATTTTGGTAAAAATACTTCAGGAGAATTGATAATCTGGAAATTAAATTCCTTTCAAAGTATCCAAGACTTATAGCCTTTTGTGTAGCTCAGGAGTACCATGCATACCCCACTTTGAAGATTCCTAGTTAAATCATAAAAGATCAGCATTAGGAAATTCTTTCCATTTATGTATTATTTAAGGTTCTTTTTTTTTTTCCTTTCTAAATGTCTTCCCTCACTCATTTATTTAACTTTTATTGAAAAGCAGGCTCATTTCTAGGTGTAGGGGAAAATATTAAGATGTGTCAAATTATTTAAGTCAGTGGGATAGACATGTAAGCAGCTCTAATGCATACAAGTAAGTTCAAAGTACAGAAAATACTTTGTACTTTGCATCCCTTTTTTTCTACTCAAGTAAGTATAACCTTTTCCTCTGGCTTCTTCAGGATCTTTTCATTGTCTTTGAATATCTGTAATTTGAAAATGATATGCTGAGGTGTGGTTTTTTTGGCATTTATTCTGCAGGGTATTCTTGGAGCTTCCCGGATTTGTGGTTTGATTATCTGACATTAATTTGGGGAAATTCTCAGTCATTATTGTTTCAAATATTTCTTCTGTTCCTTTCTCTCTTCTCTTCCTAGTATCCCCATTACATGTATGTTAACATCTTTTGTAGATATTCCACAGTCCTTGGATATTTTGTTGTTTTTCTCAGTCTTTGTTCTTTCTGCTTTTCAGTTTTTGGGGGTTCTATTGGTACATCCTCTGACTCAGAGATACTTTCTTTAGCTGTACGCAGGCTACTAATAAGACCATCAAAAGCATTCTTTATGGCTGTTACAGAGTTTTTGAGCTCTAATTTCTTTTTAGTTCTTTCTTAGGATTTCCATCTCTCTGCATACATTGGCCATCTGTTCTTCTGTGGTCTTTATCCTTTAGAGCCCTTAGCATATTATTCATCGTTATTTTAAATTTCTGGTCTGATAATTCCAGTATCCCTGCCATATCTGGTTCTGATGCTTGCTTTGTCTCTCAAATTGTGTTTTTGTCTTTTGGTATGCCTAGTAATTTTTTCTAGAGCCGGACACGATGTACTGGGTAAAAGGAACTTCTGCAAAAAGGCCTTTAGTAATGTGGTGGTGAGGTGTGGGGGGAGGGCAAGGGTTCTGTAGTCCTATAATTGGTCTCAGAGCCTATGCCTCTGGGCTGTGAACTTCACTAGTGTTTCTTAGTTTTTTTCTAACCCCTTTTAGGTGGGACAGGAAGACTAGAATGGACTGGAGTTGGGTATTTCCCTTCTCCAGGTCACTTAGGTTCTCTTAATATCTCAGCAGGTTAGGTTCTGGTTAACTAATTTTCCCTGAGGGCAGGACTTGTTAGGAAGAACTAGAATACTCTGGCATATTTAGAAATGGTTCCTTTTCCCCTCCCTCTGCTGGAAGCATGAGGAGAGTTTTCTCTGATAATTAGTGTGGGAATCTGGTTGGGCTGCTGGAGGTAAATTTCACAATATTGTGGGGGCCTCCCTGTGACTGGGTCCTCCTGGAGTTTTTAACTCTCAGACTTGTCCACACTGAGCTTCCTCCAACCATTTTTCAGTTATAGTTCAAGAGTTTCCTATCTGACACTGCTTCCTACTGTGGTTTCAGTGCCTCAGTCTGCTCAGATATGTTGAGATTCCCTGTATTCTGTCTCTTCAGTTTTGGGGCAGTGATTTGCCTTGTGTCCTCCTCTCGCTTATGGATCCCAGAAGAGTAGTTGATTTTTCAGTCTGTTCAGCTTTTTTACTTGTTAGGACTGAATGGTAACTTACATGCAGAACTGGAAATGAAAGTCTAACCCTTTTCTTGTTTAAAAAAAGATAAGCTTACTAAATCTTTTTGTGTAGAATGCATAGGAGTTTTCGTCTCTTTTGCCTGCTCTGCTCTTTGCTTTATGGGTAGTCACTTCTTGAGGGTGTTGTATTGAAAAAGCTTTTGAAACCACATTGAGCCTCCACAGAAGGACTTTGTGATCTACCATATGCAAAGATGTGGAAAGTCAGCATGAGTGCCAGGTATTTGTGGTCCTTAAAAGAGCATTCTGAATATCCTATTGCTGTTTCCCCTTCGGTTATTGAAGCCGTGAGCTTTCAAAATTTAGCTATGACTAGATCTTTCCTCAAAATTTATTTTCTGTTTCTGTCACTGTACTAAAGTTATCTTGTCCAAACTATAATGCTAACATTCTCTCCACAAATTTGAGCGCCTACTTTGTGCAAGAAACATTTTTGTTTTGTTGGGGGTATCTTTTATTCAGAAGTATAATTTAGGTGGGTATTGGGCCACAGGTAGACCTAGATCTTCTGTTGTGCTGCAGGGATCTTCAGGTAGTAGTCAACTGGGAAGAACATTCCTGTTGCTGGAAAGAATCCCTAAGATTACTTTGTCTGACACCTAATTTCCCTTCTTTGCTGGCTTCAACCCTACTGTCCATCCTTTCAGATTATAATTATTACCTAGGCCATCCATTCTTGTTCCTTTCCTTTTTCATTGCTCTGTCTATATACATAGATGACTCCCAAATACCAGTCATCAAAATCACAATTTATTCCCATCCGAAAAACAGAAGCTAAATGTCTTTTACATTCTTGGCTTGGGCAAGAGTGAGCTTCAGACAGAAATGCAGCTTCTCACTAAACCAAAGAAGAGGAAAGTTTATATGTGATTTGGGGGAAAGGTAGAATTTAGGTTAAATTTAAATGAAAAAATATATTGACCTAAAGCAAAGAGGAACTAATTCTAGAGAGCTTATCTGTTCAGTAACTGCCAAAAGTAGAAACTTGAGCTTCCTAAATACATGTAGATAATGTGCTTTAGGCCAGAGTAGAATTTACAGCTTCCTCTGTATATGTGGATTGTGTCTTGAGGCAAAAAATGGAATTTTTCATTCTCAGATCACCTTTTGACCCTCCTTGGCCAGGTCACAGTAGAGGTCACTATTGTTCAGATTTACACTGCTGACATGTTCTTAAAAATTGAGATAGCAGTTTTGGTGATCAGCAAGACTGTATCCTTTTATTTGGTCTAGGATTACCTGCTGTATTATCTGATAAGATGGCATCCATGCAGTAGCATTTAAGACTCTAGCTACCAGGGAACATATGATTGATTATAATACAGATTCAAACAGAAAGACTGGAAATTTTTTAAAACTCGTGTAGATCCTAGTTTTCCAAATGATGATACCAGGAAGTTCTGGAACTACAACTAACTTGTGAATTATTTCCTGAATCTTAGTTGCTACAGGAATACAGATATCCAAATCGGATATAATTTGGCTATGTTCAGGAGAACTGGCATCTCTAGAAAGAAGACTTTAAAATATATATATATATATTTTTAGGAGAATATTTCATTTGACAGTTCCTGTTAATTTGCTGGGGAAGCTTTCTAGAGACAGATGAAAGGAGTGTTCTGTTTATAGTTGACCCAGGGTAACAGTGTTGAGACATGGGTTAGGATTTAGAATTCTTAGAAATTCCTCCTATCTTAGTAGTTTTAGTTCTCCGATAAATTCATTATGCTATTGTAGGATTTATGGTAGAAATAGTGGTACATATACCTACAGGGAAGCTGTATTTAAAGGTAGTTCACTTTGAATTCAGTGAATTCTAGAGTCATCTTCAGAGCAGCATCATTGGTAGATTTGGGGCCATTGTTCTTTACACACACACACACACACATACACACGTGCATTCACACATACACATACACCACGCTTTATTTGCTAATATGGAGCAGTGCCTCTTCTACATATTTTTCTGATTGCTGTATCTGCCAGTATCTTTATGAATAGGTCGTTAAAACTTAGAGGCTGAAGGATCTTTGATTTTTTATCTGAAGGATCATATGTTTGTTTTAGTTTGTAGTTTGTCAATTTTCTAAAGTTCTTCTAACATTTTCTTTCAGCTCTGTGTTGGAAATCATCCAAATTTGCAATTTTCTGTTCCATTTTTTTTTAAATCCTGTATTTTAGATTTTAGCCTATTAAGAAAAAGAGGGGGCAGGTTCTTTTTACATTGCCTCTGGGGTCTATCCCACAATACAGGTTGAATGCCTTGAAGACAGTTTCTTATGTCTCCTATTTATCAGTCCATTCCTTGTTTGCAACCTAGAATTTTAGTCTAAGTTTTAAAGGAAGGGCACCAAAAAAGGCTTTATTTATCACCCGGTTTTCTTGCTTTCTCTAGTCCCTGTTGAACGTTTTGGAAGGTTTTTTATTTTTTTTCTTTTTTCCAGCCACTTTTCAACTATTTTTATCCATCTGAGGGGCTACAAGTAAATGGAATCATTAATATAAGCCTGGGAATCCTGGACAGTTTCTTAATAGAATGAAATTCAGTAGCAGCCATTAGTCTGTCTGCCTTTGGGTTTTTGAAAGTCTTTTATTGTGACCGTTAGCCCTAAACTGTACCTTAACTTAGTTTCCATTGGTTTACCTACCATTGTAACAGTCTTAAGTGGGTATGGGTCATTGGTTGTTTTCTTGGGGGAAGACCTTGAGGAAAGGATATTTCACTTAGGATTCTAGGGGTGGCAGTAGAGGGGAACAGAGGGAATATAGGTAAAGGTGGTGATGCTAAAACATGATAATGTTGGATGCATAAGGAGGGCAGGTTTCAGATAATTTGAATGCTTTTTTTTCTTTGGTCTTTGCTAGAGAACTTTAAAGGGATGCTACTTTGAAGTTTGGGTTTAATTTTGAGGCCTCAGCATACCAGTCAAAAAGACTGGCCATTGTGTATTTGGTACTTTTTTTCCTTTCTTTTCTAGAGCTTCTTTTAGTTGTATTATCTTTAACATGTCCAAAATTACCAGTAATAGCTAAGGTAATTATAAACATCCTTGGAGAAATTGTGCCATCTAGCCTGGTAAGCAGAATAACTAGGATTATAATAAGAGTGTATATAGGGGCAGGAGTTCTGCCAGGAGAAGTTTGTATCTTAGATGTAGAGAAACCCACATCAATACACAAACTACATAAAATAAGATCAAGTGATGCTTATAAAATGGTGGCTAGGGGGGCTTCCCTGGTGGAGCAGTGGTTAAGAATCCGCCTGTCAATGCAGGGGACATGGATTCGAGCCCTCATCTGGGAAGATCCCACATGCCGCGGAGCAATGAAGCCTGTGCGCCACAGCTACTGAGCCTGTGCTCTAGAGCCCGCGAGCCACAACTACTGAGTCCTCGTGCCACAACTACTGAAGCCTGCGTGCCTAGAGCCCGTGCTCCACGACAAGAGAAGCCACCGCAGTGAGAAGCCTGTGCACTGCAATGAAGAGTAGCCCCCACTTGTCGCAACTAGAGAAAGCCCTTACACAGTAACGAAGACCCAATGCAGCCATAAATGAATGAATAAATGAATGAATGGTGGCTAGGGACCATGATTTAGTCCCTAGAGTACAGAAATGTTAACCTTTAACCCCAGAGTACAGAAATGAAGGAGAAAGTCCTTCTACATTAAACAAAGTGGTCTCTCTTTTAATTAATCTCTTCATGAAGGCTTTTAGAGAGGCTTATGGCAAAGTTTTTTGCTCCAGAGAGCAGATACTGGTCTATTGGGTCTCTTGTATCCATCAGTTTGACTAGATAGCAATTAGTAGAGTCTGTGCCATCATTTGATCCTCTGAAGATTGAATGATAGAGAAAAGACAGTATTTCATGAAGGAGAAGTTTTCTGTCACAAAATTCTTTGAATTTATGATTCCCGCACTCAGGGAGGTACTCAAAGAACCACAGGCTACTAATCATAGGATAACAAACTCAGCTAGATCAGTGACCAGAGCTCTGTGAAAAATTGCTCAGATTTCAGGCTACTGTTGGGACACTGATCAGGAATCATGATGGAGCTGAAAGATAATTGTATTTCAAGCACAGAAGATTCAAGGAATGTTTGCTTGTTTGGGAGTCCACTGGTTCTGATAAGCAAAATGAGTGAGTCTTCAAGGTAGACTCAGTGGACAGCCTCAAAATTATAAACAAAAGCCATGACTGGGGCTTCCCTGGTGGCGCAGTGGTTGAGAGTCCGCCTGCCGATGCAGGGGACACGGGTTCGTGCCCTGGTCCGGGAGGATCCCACATGCCGCGGAGCGGATGGGCCCGTGAGCCGTGGCCGCTGGCCCTGCGCGTCCGGAGCCTGTGCTCCGCAGCAGAAGAGGCCGCAGCAGTGAGAGGCCCGCGTACCGCAAAAAAAAAAAAAAAAAAAAAAAAAAAAGCCATGACTCACTCAAATTTGAAAAATTTGAACATATTTATTTCAAATTTTTGCTTGCACAAGGGAGAAACCTCATGTGGAAATGTAGCTGTTTGTTGAAGAGACAATGTATATTGAATTTTAGAAGGGGCTAGAATTTAGGTTAAATTTCAGTGAAGTGCTTTTACTTATAAAAGCAAAGTAAGTTAATTGCTCATTGGGTGGGTTCTTGAGAGCAGGTTTTCTTTTTTAATTAATTATTTTTGGCTGCGTTGGGTCTTTGTTGCAGTGCGTGGGCTTCTCATTGCAGTGGCTTCTCTTGTTGCGGAACACGGGCTCTACGTGTGTGGGCTTCAGTAGTTGTGACGCATGGGCTCAGCAGTTGTGGCTCCCGGGCTCTAGAGTGCAGGCTCAGTAGTTGTGGTGCACGGGCTTAGTTGCTCGGCAGCATGTACGATCTTCCCGGACCAGGGCCCGAACCCGTGTCCCCTGCATTGGCAGGCAAATTCTTAACCATTGTGCTAACAGGGAAGTCCAAGAGCAGGTATTTTTAAATGGTGGCTGCTAAAAGTGTGAAATTCAGCATCCTGGATACAAATAGATCATGTCCTTCACTGTTTATGTGCCAGTGTAGAATATATGCCATACTGTGATTGTGCAAGTTGTGTCTTTAGGCAAGTGTGATATTTTTCCTTCTCACTATCTACTGGACGACTCTACCTCCCTCAGTCCTCCATTAAATAACTGGAACTCAGTGTGTGTAGCAGCTCCACTTCTCTTCTAACCCACACCTTCCTTCTGTGTTCTATCTCAGTAAAGGATGGTTGCTTTCCTAAAATCTTATTTGACCCTTCCCTCTTAGACTAGTGTCGCATGTATCACGTAGTGATCTGTCTGATTCTTTCTGTCTGTGCTTTGCTGCTTTGGTTCAGATAGTTAATATCACTGAGGTTTTTTAACAGCCTCCTCATTGTTCTTTTTACTGCTAGTTGCTTTCTATTCTGTCTTCTACATACTGCTTGAATTTCTTTGAAACTATTTGATCATGTCACTCTCTTGTTTAAAACTTGCAGTGCCTTCCAGACTCATACCTACATACATGTTGCTCGACTTTGCCTGGAACCCTGTTTCTTTTGTACTCCCATCCCAGTGTAGTATTTTTTTTAAGGCTGTTTAATCTCCATTTAAGCCTTCCCTGACTCCTTAAATTTCCTGATTCTTCTTTGTAATTCCATATTGTTTTTTCCATATGGTTGCTTAGACTCGATCTTGTCAGTTTGTAGTTTAGCTGTTTACACACATTTCTTTGTTTATAGGCTATGAATTCTGAGGCAAGGACCTAGAGCAATTCTGCTTGGCCAATAATAGATGCTTACTAAATACTTGAATGATTGGAGCCTCTTCCTTTGCCCTAGAGGAGTGAGTTGTCTGAGACCATCTTCCTTACATGTATACTAGATCTCGTCCCCCTATTCAAAGACAGGCAGAGAAGTTGGCTGTACGTTGTTCATTCATAACAAGAGGAAAGTCACAGTGGTGAGGAGACCTTGAAATTGTGTCACATGGTGAGCAGTAGGAGGAACTAGGATATTTAGCCAGAAGTAAAGAAAAATCAGGTGGAATATGATAACAGTGTCCAAATATTTGAAAGACTGTTGTGTAGAAAAATTATTTGACTTAGTCAGTTTGCCTCCAGAGGACAGCTGTAAGGTGAATAGGAAGCAGTTTTGGGCTCATCATTAGGAGGAGATAAGCTGACTTATTAGAAAGGGGATTTTTCATGAGTGGAGCTGTGAAAGTAGAGGCAGAATGACCTGTGGCTAAAAGTGCTTTAAAGTAGATTTTGTTGTATCTTTGGCAAAAGTTGGACTAGATGTCCATGCTGAAGAGTCTGAGATTTTCCTGACAGTTCTAAGTTCCATGACTGCCAGTTTCAGAAAGATACTTCTTATTTTGGGTGAAGAGAGTTTCCTATACATCAGTAATAATTAAGCATTCTCTGTGTGCGAGCTGTTAGGCATTCAGAGATCAGTGATAACTTCTTGCTCTCAAGTAGCTTGTATTTATAAATGGAAAGATTCTTGAGCTTTTCTTCTTCTTCATTCTTGAGGAGCCAGTGAGTAATTTCTGTTGGTTTTACTCTCAGGATTTACAATTTCCAAAAATTAGTTTTGAGATTTACTTCCCTTTCAGATACTAAAATTGGTTTTCTCTCTTCTTTATTCCTAGCAATGTCTCAGGCTGTGCAGACAAACGGAACTCAACCATTAAGCAAAACATGGGAACTCAGTTTATATGAATTACAACGAACACCTCAGGTAATATAGATTAAGATAACTTAGGGGAAATATGAGGCATATAAACTGGGATATAGTTTTAGAAAGTGAAAACTTGAAAGAACATAACAGTAATAATAAATTTGTATACAGTTCTAATTTATGTATGTTTGGTTGACACTTCATTTCTTGAACAAATAATTTGAGTGCATATTCTGTACCAGGTCCTAAGCTAGGCAATAGGTAAAGTGGTGAAAAAACAGATGTGGCACCAGCCCAGGGAGTTTATGGACATCAGACAAGTAAATTACACATATGAGAAGTTATGTAAAGGGAAGGTCCTTAATGCTGTAATAAATAATAAAGGGAGAACCAGGGAAGACTATTTTGAGAATGTGAAGATGGGAAAGACTGGGAGAGGAACAGGTTTGAAGGAGATAAACATGCTTAAAACTGAAGTCATTTTCAGTTTGAAATGCCTATAAGACAAGTAGAGATGCTACCTAGGGGTCTGGACTAAATATAAAGTTTTATGACTTGTCAGTACATTTTAAGCATGAGAATGCCAGATCACCTAGAGAGAGATGAGCAGAAGGCCCAGAACTTCATCCAGAGGAGCTTCAAGATTTAGAAATTGAGTAATGGAAAAGGAGCCAGCAAAGGAGACTGAGAAGGAACAGCCAAAGAAAAGTAAGGAAAAATGGAAGATGAAGTGAGGGGATCAAAACATAGGACAAAGTGTTTCAAGGAGGATGCAGTTACTGTGTTCAGTACTACTGAGAGGATGAATAAGATGAAGATTACAAAAGTGAGCACTAGAGTTGGCCGTATATACTTGGTGACCTTGACCAGGGTAGATTCACTTGAGTAGGTTTTGCTGTGTTAAAGGGGGCGGGGGAGGTGAAAATGAATAGGTAATGTTTCAGAGAAGTTTGGCTGTGCAGAGAAACAGAGAAATGGAGTGAAAACTTGAGGGCAACATAGAATCAGGAAGTTATTTAAATTTTGTTTTGTTAATAAGATGAGAGATGGAACCACCCTCACCCCACGCTCCTCTACACACAGCTCTAAGCTCATCATTCACATTTCACTATGCAGCAACCCTATATTAATCTAGGCTGATTTAGTGAAGAGGGAGAGATTGCTGAAGTCTGAGATCAAATAGAAATCCAAAGAGGGATATACTTGAAAAGGTAGGAAGGAATGGGCATGTGATAGGAAGAGGTGTACTTTCTCCTTGTAAGAAGAAAGAGGAAGATGCTTTATAAAGATTTGGTAGAGAGAAAACGAGAGAGTTCTTTAAATGAAATTTGAGGTAAGGTAAATTAATCTATTGAACATTTAGGTGGTAGGTCTGCAGATAGAAGAAAAGTTGTAAAATAGTGTAGTGAAAAGAAAAATGAGTTTTTAGTGATATCAGTCTGGTTGTGTGATTCCTCCCTTTTTTTCCCCTGCAGTGGCCGTGCAGATGCACAGGTATAGGCATGGAAAATATGGATGGATGGTTTATCCAGGGTTCAGATTTTGCTAGGCAAGTTGTAAAGAGGAAGAGGGGACCAGACTTGATTACTAGCTAAGTCATCATCATACTCTCTGTGTGATTTATAAAATCGAGGTTATAATTCCTAAATCAAAAGTTTGTGTGTATATTAAACTAAGTAAAATACAGAACGTGCTTTATATAGAGAGGTTGAAACATAATGGATACTTGATAATGGACAATATCTATAGTTTCGATGTCTTTCCTTGTGGGGTCATCAATCTTTGACCCTATAGAGAAAACACAAGTACGACGGAGAGCCAGTGGAGACAGGAAGTGTCAGTAACATATGGAAGCCCCTTATTCTACCTGCATCTTCCTTTTCAGTGGCCACATACTAGACCTTTTTCCTCAATCCATAGGAGCCTGTATTGGTGCCTTTAGAGCTACATAATCTTTGTTCTCAGTGCCACCTTGTGGGAAGGGCGAGTAGTGGTAGTGGCAAAGAAAGTAGGAGTCACTAATCTGTGCATTTGGGAGGTTTGTCCTGAATTCCACATTGGAACTCCAAATGCATTTTCGCACTGAAAACATTTTTAGACATGACAATTAGAAATACTAATACTTTTTATACTTCAGAGGTGCTATGGTTTAAATCAGTTTGTAGGCTAGCTTGAGAACCTGACCACTTGGTATAAAACTGCTCTGTGGATCAAGACTTTTTAAGGTTCAAAAGGTGATTTTAAAATTAAATCCTGTTAAGCTGTGTATAAATAGGGAATACTTGTGTTTGAATTTTAAAATCTTTTAATGGACGACATGAAATGTATAGTTCATTATCAAAATGGTGCAGTTTTGCAGATGGAAGAAGTTTTAGGGTTCATTTAGCTTAACTTCCTCATTTTGCAGGTAAGAAGACAATGTTAAAACTAATTATTTAGTGTCACAAAGCTAGTTGTAGAACTAATAGAACCTAAGCCATCTGATTCCGTATTCAATGCTTTTTTTATTGCTATACAGGGTAATTTAACATAAGTTATCTTTTAAATATATAATATGTTATCTTTAGCATTAAAATAAGGGCATTTATATAATGCTTTGGTGCTGGGGCTGAGGGGAGTTGGAGGAGATTATAGCTAAAACAAGATTGGTTGTGAGTTGACAGTGATGGTGACTGGGTGATGGGTATATAGATGTTCATTTTTGTCATTTTCTATGTTCTTACGTTTGAACTTGTCCATAATTTTTTTTTTAATTAGGTAGCATTTAATTTTAAAGTGATGCTTTTTACAGGAGGCAATAACAGATGGCTTGGAAATTGTGGTTTCACCTCGAAGTCTACACAGTGAATTAATGTGCCCAATTTGTTTGGATATGTTGAAGAACACCATGACTACAAAAGAGTGTTTACATCGTTTTTGTGCAGACTGCATTATCACAGCCCTCAGAAGTGGGTATGTTAAAATGAATTATGCTAGGTACTTAAATTATACAAGGTGTTCTAGTGCTCTGTGAGTTTTGAGAAATACATTTTTCTATAAGTGTTCATTTGAGAATTGGAAATTTATCTAAAGTCTAGGTTTTAATTATTGGAGAATCTTTATTTTGAAACAGTTGATTTTATATAGTTTTAGAAGCTTTTTAGGATGAGTTTTTGTTTTGAGGAAATTACAAAGCATGAAACCATGGTTTTCTCACTTCTTAAGTATATAAAATAATGTCCTGATTAATATTTTAATAAAATAATTCATAACATATAAATTAATATATATTAGTGGATAGTTTTTCCATGTATAGCGTGGATATCAGAAACAGGAAATTTAGGAAGGAATAGATTTTTATTTCTAAAATGGTTATATATAATTTATCATGGGGAAGTATTTAGTTTTTTCTCTATTGGCAAGTAGTATGGAGGGTCTCAGGTTTCAAAAATCTTGCTTAGTCACTAGTCAGATATTCAAGGAAAGTCAGGTTAATCAGTTTAAGTTTCTGCGACTTAGTAAAGCTATTGGAATAAAGATGATAATTATCTGGAAGCTGGCTATTTTTGTCTTTAGCCTAAAGATACTGGCATTATTTACATTTTCTTTTCTCTCTTTTTATTTAGCAATAAAGAATGCCCTACCTGTCGGAAAAAGCTAGTTTCCAAAAGATCACTAAGACCAGACCCAAACTTTGATGCACTCATCAGCAAAATTTATCCAAGTCGTGATGAGTATGAAGCTCATCAAGAAAGAGTATTAGCCAGGATCAACAAGCACAATAATCAGCAAGCACTCAGTCACAGCATTGAGGAAGGACTGAAGATACAGGCCATGAACAGGTATATGGGAGAGAAGGCCAGGCAGGGTGGCCATTTTTCCAAATACTCTATTAAATACTGAATTAACACCCTCCATTTTGAGAAAGATAAAATGCAGTAACAAATAGTAGTTCTGTGTGGTTACCTTTTCTTGAAGGTATAAAATATGTCTCTAGGCATAATACGGTATTCCATTTAAAGTACTAGAGTCTTAAAAAAAACAAAACAAGACAAATACCCTGTATACCCACTTCTCCCTCCACTTACCATTGTATTTCTTCTCTTTAAAAGAGTTGTCTGTGTTTACTATATCCAATACTTCTACTGTCCCATTTTGAACTCCCCCAGTCAGGCTTTATCCCAATGCCTCATATCACCCTTTTTGAAGTTACCATTGACCTCCGCATTGCAAAACCCAGTTGCTGATTCTCAGATCTCATCTTACTTAGCAGCATTTTATACAGTTAATTTCTCTTTTCTCTTTGACTGGTTTTCTTCCTCTGGCTTTCAAGAGACGATATTCTCCTGGTTCCCTTTGTATGTCGTTAGTTGTTGCTTATTTCAATCTTAACATGTACAGTACTGAACTTGTAATTCTTATCCCCTACTTCTCTTCATTCTTGCTCATTTTAGTTGATGGCAACTCCATCATCCTACTTGCTTTAGCCAAAAACTTTGGAGTTACCTTTAACCTCTCTCTTTTTTCCCAGTCCATATTCCAGTTTGTGAATAAATATATTTTTAGCTTTTTCCATAATATATCCAAATTGGTCTAGGCAACCACCATCTTTCATTTGAAAGTGTTGAAATAGCCTCCCAATTGGTCTTTCAACTTTCCATGCTTACCTCCACATTGTCTGTTGTCAGCACAGCAGCCAGAGTGATAAACTGGAAGTCAGGTCATAGTTCTCCTTTGCTTTGAAGCCTCTAATAGCTTCTATTCACATTCAGGTTAAAAGACTTTAATGATAGCTTCCAAGACCCTATATAATCTGAGCACTTTCCTCACCCCTATTCTCTTTTCTGCTCTGACATCTCCTGATAGGTTTAGGCCTCAGGGAGAGTCAGCATCTTCCAAAGCCACATTGCAATAAAGCCAGCCACCAATAAAGCCACATCCCAATCTAGTGGCTTTCACCTTGGCTGAATATCAGAATCTCTTGGAAAGCTTTTAAATCCTAGGGCCTCAAAGGCATCACTCCAGACTAAGTAAATCAAAATCTTTGATTGGGGTACAGGCATTCGTGTTTTAAAGGTTCCAGAAGTGGTTCTGAAGAGCAAACTTTTAGTCTTTTACCAGGAGAAAGAATCCCCTTCATAAAATCCTTTATAGATAGACCTTTGATTTTGCTTGAACATTTCTAGTGGTGGGAGTATGTGATAGAAGCTTCTTTCATTTGTTAATAACTTTATTAAAGCTTCTTGGCTGTTTTTGAGACTTAGCAAGCTTGTTTCTGCCTCAGGGCCTTTATACTTCCTGTTCTCTCTTTCAGGAACCCTCTTCTTCTAGATAGTCCACATGGCACACACTCATTCTTCAGGTGTCTGCTAAGTTCCCGTCTTCCACCCCAGGACTCCATACTTTCTTACCCTCTCTGCCTCATTTTTCTTCATAGCACTTATCATTCTCTGAACATGTGTGTGTTATTTGCTGTACTAGAATAATATAAGCCCTAAGAGGGTAGAGACTCTGTGAGTATTACTGATTCTTACAACACCAGTACATAGAACTACGTTTGGCTTAAAGTAAGAAAATAGTTTTGTATGAATATATATATTTTTAAAGTTCTTCCCTTATATTGAATTAAAATTAGTCTTTTGTGTGTAGCAGTCTTGATATGTCTTTGTCAAAATACTTATGTTGGGTTCTATATTTATTTCAGATTCTGCTTCTGTCTACTAGTCCTCAAATAATTTCATATAAATATACATTCTTAATATGCTCCTGTAAAGGCTAAATATTTACATTCCTAATTTCTTTTATTCCTCATATGACATTCAAGTTTGTTGGTGTATAATTCTTGAAATGCTACCTCTAGAACAGTATGTAGTGTTATGGATATGATTTGATAAATGCAGGATATGATAGGCTATTGATCTACCTCCATTATCTGAACATTATTTTATGAATGCTGCCTGAAATTACATTAATCTAGCTCTGTTATTTGGAAAGAAGTGTGAGGTAAAAATAAATACATTAGACAAGTAACCCTGTTGAGTTTTTTGTTTGTTTCATTATTTTAGTCTTTCCATATCACAGTAGAAAATTATGATAAAAAACATAAAATTTACCATATTCAGCATTTTTAAATACACAGTGCAGTATTGTAAGTACATTCACACAGTTGTACAATCAATTTCCAGAACGCTTTTCATCTTATGAAACAAACTCTGCACCCATTAAGCGACAGTTCCTCATTTCTTCCTCCTCTCCTCAGCTCCTGGTAACCACCATTCTACTTTGTGTTTCTGTGATTTTGATTACTTTAAATACCTCATATATGTGGAATCATACAGTATTTGTCTTTCTGTGATCGGCTTAATGTCTTCAAAGTTTATCCATGTTGTAGCACCTGTAGAATTTCCTTCCTTTTTAAGACTAATCCATTGTATATGTTCACATTTTTTTTTTCATAAATTTATTTATTTTTGGCTGCGTTGGGTGTTTGTTGCTGCACACAGCCTTTCTCTAGTTGTGATGAGCAGGGGCTACTCTTCATTGCAGTGTGCGTGCTTCTCATTGTGGTGGCTTCTCTTGTTGCGGTGGCTTCTATTGTTGCGGAGCAGGGGCTCTAGGCGTGCAGGCTTCAGTAGTTGTCGTGTGCAGGCTCAGTAGTTGTGGTTTGCGGGCTCTAGAGCACAGGCTCAGTAGTTGTGGCACACAGGCTTAGTTGCTCTGCAGCATGTGGGATCTTCTAGGACTAGGGATCGAACCTGTGTCCCCTGCATTGTCAGGCAGATTCTTAACCAGTGTGCCACCAGGGAAGTCCCAGTGTTCATATATCTTTGAATCATAGTTTTGTCAATTAACATATTAGTCACCCCCTCTTAATTTTGAAATGCTGTATAGATTTCATAAACAGTATTTTATTTTTGGGGGGGGGAAGTTCTTGAGCATCTTTCTTAAGCAATGATGCTCACTCTCACCACTTCTATTCAACATGGTATTGGAAGTCCTAGCCACAGCAGTCAAAAAAAAAAAAAAGAAAGGGAGGGAGGGTATCCAAATAGTAAGGGAAGAGGTAAAATTGTCATTATATGCAAATGACATAATACTCTATAGAAAACTGTAAAGACTCCACACAAAAACTATTAGAACTAATAAATGAATTCAGCAGAGTCGCAGGATACAAGATTAATATACAGAAATCTGTTACATTTCTTTACACTAACAACGAAATATCAGAAAGAAAGTAACAAAACAGAACAATCCTGTTTAAAATTGCTTCAAAAAAAAAAAAAAACCCTAGGAATAAATTTAACCAAGGAAGTAAAAGACCTATATGCTGAGAACTATAAAATTGATAAAGGAAATAGAAGATGATTCAAAGAAATGGAAAGACATCCCATGTTCTTGAATTGGAAGAATTAATATTGTTAAAATGGGCATACTACTCAAAGCAGTCTACATATTTAATGCTATCCCTGTCAAATTACCCATGGCATTTTTCACAGAACTAGAATAAATAATCCTAAAATTTATTTGAAATCACAAAAGACCTAGAATTGCCAAAGCAGTCCTGAGGAAAAAGAACAAAGCTGGAGGCATAACCCTCCCAGACTTCCGACAAGACTACGAAGCTACAGTTATGAAAACAGCATGGTACTGGTGCAAAAACAGACATACAGGTCAGTGGAACAGAATAAAGAGCCCAGAAATAAACCCACACAACCTGTGGTCAACTAATCTTTGACAAAGAAGGCAAGAATATACAATGGAGAAAAGAGTTTCTTTAGCAAGTGGTGTTGGGAAAGCTGAACAGCCACATGTAAATGCATGAAGTTAGAACATTGCTTCATACCATACACAAAAATAAACTAAAAATGTCTTAAAGACTTAAATATAAGACATGACACGATAAAACTCCTAGAAGAGAGTATAGGCAAAACATTCTCTGATGTAAATTGTAGAAGTATTTTTTTAGATCAGTCTCCCAAGGCAAAATAAATAAAAGCAAAAGTAAACAAATGAGACCTAATCAAACTTATAAGCTTGTGCACAGCAAAGGAAACCATAAACAAAACAAAAAGACAGCGTACAGACTGGGAGAAAATAGTTGCAAATGATGAGACTGACAAGGGCTTAATTTCAAAAATATATAAACACCTCATACAACTAAGTATCAAAAATCAAACAACCCAATCAAAAAATGGACAGAAGACCTAAATAGGCATTTCTCCAAAGAAGACATACAGGTAGCCAGCAGGCACATGAAAAGATGCTCAACATCACTGATTATTAGAGAAATGCAAATAAAAACTACAAGGAGGTATCACCGTACTCTGATCTGAATGGCCATCATCAAAAAGTCTACAAATAATAAATACTGGAGAAGGTGTGGAGAAAAGGGAGCCAGCCCTCCTACACTGTTGGTGGAAATGTAAGTTGGTGCAGCACTGTGGAGAACAGTATGGAGGTTCCTTAAAAAACTAAAAATAGGGCTTCCCTGGTGGCGCAGTGATTGAGAGTCCGCCTGCCGATGCAGGGGACACGGGTTCGTGCTCCGGTCCGGGAAGATCCCACATGCCGCGGAGCAGCTAGGCCCGTGAGCCATGGCCACTGAGCCTGCGCCTCCGGAGCCTGTGCTCCGCGATGGGAGAGGCCACAACAGTGAGAGGCCCGCGTACCACAAAAAAAAAAAAAAACAAACTAAAAATAGAGTTACTATATGATCTGGCAGTCCCATTCCAGGGCATATATCCAGAAAAGGTGAAAACTAATTCGAAAAGATACATGCATCCCAGTGTTCATTGTAGCACTGTTTACATTAGTCAAGACATGGAAGCAACCTAAGTGTCCATAACAGATGAATGGATAAAGAAGGTGTGGTATGTACACACACACACACACACACACACACACACACACACACAC
>NW_006777506.1:427446-429136 GCF_000442215.2 Lipotes vexillifer
GAAGAGCGGATTCTTAACCACTGGGCCTCCAGGGAAGTCCCCCAGGCACATTCTTTAAATGAGAGGGTAGGGCTTCGCTGGTGGCGCAGTGATTGAGAGTCCGCCTTCCGATGCAGGGGACACGGGTTCGTGCTCCGGTCCGGGAAGATCCCACATGCCGCGGAGCAGCTAGGCCCGTGAGCCATGGCCACTGAGCCTGCGCCTCCGGAGCCTGTGCTCCGCGATGGGAGAGGCCACAACAGTGAGAGGCCCGCGTACCACAAAAAAAAAAAAAAAAAAAACTAAAAATATAGTTACTATATGATCTGGCAGTCCCATTCCAGGGCATATATCCAGAAAAGGTGAAAACTAATTCGAAAAGATACATGCATCCCAGTGTTCATTGTAGCACTGTTTACATTAGTCAAGACATGGAAGCAACCTAAGTGTCCATAACAGATGAATGGATAAAGAAGGTGTGGTATGTACACACACACACACACACACACACACACACACACACACACTCTCTGGAATATTAGCCATAAAAAATGAAATACTGTCATTCATAGCAAAAGTGGAGATTATCATACTGAGTGAAGTAAGTCAGAGAAAGACAAATATATGATATCACTTATATGTGGAATCAAAAAATAATACACATGAACTTATTTACAAAACAGACTCATGGACATGGAAAACAAACTTATATTTACCAAAGGGGAAAAGGGGAGGGGGAGGGATAAAGTAGAGGAGTATGGGTTTAACAGATATGCATCATTATATATGAAATAGATAAACAACAAGGATTTACTGTATATAGCACAAGAAACTATATTCAATATCTTGTAATAACCTACAATGGAAAAGAATCTGAGCATCTTTCCCAAGCAGTGGGAATAAAAATGTAGTAATGACACTATTCTTAGAAGTGCATGTCGTTCTTTCATATTTCTTTTTCATCACATATTCCCTCCTTTTTTCTTGTATATACAGCTGGAGAGGCAATACATATGGTAGAAAGAATGTGTATCGAGTTCTTCCTCTGGTTCTGGTGCTTACTAGCTTATAACCATGGACCTTGGACCTCAGTTTCATTGGTTTTTCTCAATCATAAAATGATAATAACGTTAACTGCCTTGATAGTTGTTTTGATGGGTAAATAAGATATATACACAAAGTACCTTGCCCAATTACTGGTTTTTAGTATTTGAGCTTGTTAGAGAGCTGCTTCTGTGTGTATGCTCCATATTTAGATACCATCTCATCTTCTGCGTTGGAATAATTTTGCATTGCATTAGCAGACTTTGGGTGAGGTCAGCAGCGGGCAGGTAGTGCTTACCATTACTCTTAAATCCTGTTTCCTTAAGAAATCCTAATTAAAAAGGCATAAATATCTTCCCTCAGAACTGTAAATTTTTCATAACTGAATTATGCCTTTCTTTAGATTTAAAATCTCATAATAAAGGAAATCATCAAAATGTAAATATTTGCCAATAATTCCTATAATCAATAAAGAAAATTTTTAAGGGAATATAAACATTTGTTTGATTTATTCAGATGTTTGCCTGTGTATAAGTGACGTTCCCTAGACCTTTCAGGGACATGTGGGAAATAAATGACATTATTCAACTTGGAGCAAATTCAGTTATCACGATGTTTTTAGAATTTAGTTTTTGGGTTTTTTTTTTTTGGGGGGGGGGGGCTACGC